>NC_054054.1:55786262-56089292 GCF_017639655.2 Falco naumanni
ACTCCCTAAAAGACATTGTTCAGTGACAAAGCCTAATTTTCCGTAGATATATGAAATTTAAATTAATAAAAGCTTTGGCTGAAACTTTTGAAGGCAATTATGAAATTGTCAACAGCCAGTAGAGAAAAAGACCATAAGCCTTCATGGAAAAAAAGTAAGCAGAGGAGAAGCATCACAGCAGCTTAAGTTGGTAGAGTTCAGTAATCACCAGAACGAAATGTTTTGCTTTAATTTTATCTACTGATATTCTTCCAAAATGTTTTCTTATGGAATAGTTTGGTTTCCATGATTTCTTTCTGCCATATCTATCAGCATTTTAACAATGCCCTTTTGCTATTAACAGAAGTGATATCCCAGCCTCAAGTTAACTGAAAAGTTTTCTCATTCTAAGTCCTTTTCTGAAGCCACACTCCCTGACTGTACATGACAGGTTGTTTCCTCAGCATTTAGTCTGTGCCAGTTCCTCCTCAGTGCTGCTTGATTGCAACAGGGTGTCAGGAAAGGCATTGGGTTGGTGACCTCTTTCCTGTCAGTTCCGAGTACTCCAAAATGTTTTTCTTGACTTACAGAATGGTCACTAAATGTGGGACTGGGCTTTCTGACAAAGTATGAAAAATTGAATTTGTTTTGTGTTCATATGCAATTAACCCACATTATATGATCTTTCAGCATCAAATAATTAAAATTGGGATAACTGCATCTCATGTGGCATACTATTTTTATTCACATACAGCAGTACTGGATATAGTCGTTGATTTTTTGCATAGTCTAAAGTTCTTTCTGTGCAAATGATGTATAAAATGGCTAATGGGTTTGACATGCTTCTTGCAAGCATCTGTTTAATCTTTCCTTTAAGACAATTAAAAATAAGACTGAATCTTTATATGCCCAGTCATTGTAAACCTAGGGAGGGAATTCTCTGAGGAAGAAGCTGCCATTAATGATATTTGTGAATCAGCACAAAAAAGCTTTGTCTGTCATGGCATATTCTATTACTATGCTTATCATCCCCAGTAGCAAAACAGAATGAGGGAAAATTCCTGTTTTAGTGAAAAATCAGTCATCATTTCGCTATGACATGTTGGTTTTAGATGTTTTTGAAGACTTGGAGAATTCAGCTTTATGTTCAAAGTCACCAAATCTCCTGGTGAATGTGTATATACTTACCAATACTAACCTGAGTCATCTTATTGCAAGTAATTGTATAAATTATGCGTATAGATATTTCCTGGGTAGGTCTAACTGTAATTATATTATAACAGGAAGAAATCAGTTGCACAGTAACAGTAACACTCATCCTGGAGCAATGCATTGGCTTCAGAAAGTTAGCTCAGCATAAACCCCATTTCTCTGAGTCATCTCAGTTGTGAATACTACTATAAGAAGTAGTGGAAAGAACTTAAAAATTGGTCATCTTATAAAAAATACTTCACATATTGAAGAAAAGATTTGTATTTGAAATCTTTTAAATTCTGTATGAAATATATACATTCAATGTAAGTATATTACAGAAGTATGCTAATTCTAATTAACCTTGTCAAATGGAATTCATTCAGATGAAAAACTGTATAAGTTTGTAAAAGTATTCAGACTGTATTCAGGAAATTACTTAATGCAAAGACTGTTGTACCTACATAGAAAAAGGAAAAAAAGCTCACCTGAATGAATTTGACACATAGAGAAAATGAGAAGGAAAAAAACTGGCTTTTAGCTGAGATTTGAAGAAAAACAGACCTAAAAAACTGGAGAGCAGATTTTGCTCTTCTCATACTCTTTTCCCCTTTTCTTCTATACAAATTTCCTATCTCATTGGGACATCATAATCGTTCCCCCATCTGTACTGTCCCTCTGAGCTTAGTATTTTGACGCTGGAGCTGGGGGCCTGATCCAGGGGCTGGTGAAGTCCCTGTGAACTGCAGCCCACCTCTGGTACCGGCTCCCGCTGGAAGAAACAGCCATCGGCTTCAGCACTGCAAGAAAACCTGGGCATTCACAGAGGCTGCTCACATTGTGTTAGGTCAGGCAATTAATGTCTCACTGAATTAATTACCCAAGAGGTTAGTTCAGTGCTTGATGCTTAGTAGAGAAAGGGTGTGTCCTGCCCTTCCCACTGATTTTATTTGGGATTAGGATTGCTCTATGGGGTTGAGATTACGTCTCCATACACTTCATTGTGCTTTTTTTGTGTATTCTTTTGTCCAAGGAACAAAGCACCTTCAAGTGTGTAAGATTCAGGGCTAAAAGCATTAATTATATTTTCATAAACAGCAATGATGAACTTCCAATGAAATGAGTTATATCTTGTGGGTCATAAGTATACAAATTTATTCTACCATCCTACGTTTTCTCACTGGCTTGGCTGAGCTACCATAGAATTTTAGTTGATGGCCAGTCTCTTTGATAAGACTGTATTCAGATCTTTTTTCCTCTTAACTCCTTCGCTTTCAAACTCTGCAGCTCGTTTTTTACTCGCCTGCCCGGTCGCCCACGTCTCATTTTCCATGATTCCTCACATCCCTTATGCAGTTTCCACCCCCACCATCACTCTATTGTTAAGCTGCAGTTGCTGGGTCTTCCTTTCCTGCCAATTGCCTCTGTGAACTCTTTCCCTTTCAACTGTCACTTTTGACACTTTCTCCTTCACTAGAAGCATTTCCACCCACCCACCCCCAACCCCCACCCCCAGTGGCTCTTTTGCTCTTAGTAAGGTCAGTTCTTTTATCCATGTTATCCAATCAGCAACCCGCTTGGAACAGCCGTCTCAGTTCTCACTGCTGAAAAGGCTTTTGAAGGAACAAGCTCAAACAACGACCTTCCATACTCCATTATTATGCCCACTCTCCCCAAAACAGCCAGCTGCGTTCCTCCTCCCTGTACTCCGATTTTATCCACTGAACATTTCTGTCTCCTTCCACTGACTGACTTGACTGATGCCTACCTCTCACCACCCCTACTGTCCCACTTACCAGTTTCAAGGGCACAAACCCACAGTTTCACTGGCATAAACTGCTTAGAAGTTTATGAAAAGATGCTAGTAACCATGACTTAATGATCTCTGTAGCTTGCCAAACAACAGCAGACGATTTTTCTTTAATTTGTGTCAAAAGTTCTCATAATACAGAATAAAAGAGCAACAAGTAAAACCATGTTGAGTTCACACCAGAAAAAGATGCTAGTTTCAAGACTTCCTTCTGAGGCAGAGGTGTTTTTTGCTTCAAACTAACTCAGCGTGAAAAGGAATTTTATGTGTCTCTAGAGAACTGATACAACATGTTTCCTTAAACTCTTACGAAACAGCTTAAATCTGGGATGAAATCTGTGATGAGTCTTTGTCAGAAATAACCTAAGGAGTTTTGCAGCAGGAAGAGTAATGTTGTATCTTAGGTTGTTTTGTGGGTTTATGTGCTGACAATATTTCTGTGGAATACATACTATATTTAATTAATTTCTCTAAAACATCAATATCTCTATCAGCCACAACTAAAAATCAACAGCTAATTTCTAGTTTCTTAATTTTATATTGTTATATATAGTTTCAGCAATGAACAGTGTGGTGTGAGTGCAAACGTAAAATCTGAAGTAATGGTAGTCACACTTCAAACCTATCTAAAAGTTTCAAAGATCATACAAATTACTCTGGCCTGGAAACTGTAATCTCACAGCCAAAGATCTTTCCCCTATTCTTCCACAGAACAGGATGGAAAATGTGAGTCTCTTAAGCAGTATCTTCTGCTTTTCTTAACTAAGGAAAATGATATGTGGATGCCTGGGGTGTAAACTTCTTTTAAGTTTACAAACAGTTAAAAAACTTTTGCACTGGGATTACAGCTGTTAAGAATAAGAAAATTCTGTTGCATACACAATGAGATATTTTTACTTTTGAGCTTTATTCTGAGTTGAATTAGAAATGAGAAATTTGAAACACCTCAGGAAGAAAGGATTTTTTAAGTTAATGGACAGAAATATTTTGTTTCAATAGTGTTGTTTTCTCATTCTTCCCACATAGCACTCACTACTTAAACCCCCCCTCAGCCAGTTTTATTTCACCATATGGGTGGACAATCCAAGACATAGAAGCAAACTATTACTTTCGCTGCTCAGAACCTACAATCACTGCAAGAAACAGCACCAGTTTATTTGTGAACGGTGTGGTTTGCTGTCCTTGCCTTTTGGCTAAGGTATGGCCTTGCAAAATAGCTTGGTAATTGCATAACACTACAAATTTAGCACAATAGTGCATAAGTGACTTCTATATGCACTTTAGAAAGTGCAGTATGAACTGCCCGTACCTTATACTAAAGGCTATTGATTCATGGTCATTGGGCTGGGTTTTATTTTCTTTCCATTTGCTTCATAGGCTCTCAGCAGTGTCTGAATGCTGTCAGCATCATAAGGATGGCAGGCAACAGCAGGCAAACCAGGGAAGATGTCAACTAAGGATTGATTCCCAGGTCCTCGGGAACAACCCCTCTATTCTCTTATTCCATGCATCTAAAAGAAATTACCTGTGGAGCCAGACAGAGACAAAATCCCATTTTTTTTTCAGGTTGGAATCCATGCCTAACTTAGCTGAATGCTTTCAGGAACAGCAGGAAATGATAAGTAGAGTGTTTGCAAGTGTTGTGAGACATGGCACCTCTTAGTGACCAACTGTATTAGAAATGATCAGAAAATCATTGGAGCTCTGTTACAGTTTACTGATTCCCATGGTGGAGGGAGGGAGTCTAAGTCCCATATCTTCTGTAAAAAAGGCTTCTGAGGTAGACATGGCCTTACCTCAAAAAACGAAGTGTGTTATTAGAGATAACAATATGAGGAAGTACAGGTCATATAAACATTACAAGCCTTTGATCACAGCCACATATTGGGATGCACTAGTTATCTGTACAGTATGCCATGTCTGCCTTGGAGGAGAAGCTGCCCCAAAAGTCACAAATTTAATCTCAGCCACAAATGGTGGTTTTAGTCTCACATAAATTTGCAGTTTATAGCTGTTTATTAAAATGCCTGCCTTGGAGTGGCATACTTGTGCTAGCAGGTCTGAGTGTAAGTTTGCACCTCTCTGAAAAAGGTTAAACAGCAATAAAAGCTTGCTCAGATGAGGAAACACAGCAGTGAGGTATCCTTACAAAAGAATGCTATGAGAAATATGAGAAATAATAATAATAATAATAAAAAAGCAGGTACCATTTGTGGGTTTTTTTCCCAGAGTTTGACACAGAACCTTATCTAGAGGGAAAACACCAATAAAACTAAACACGGGAAATTTCTGTGGCTTGGAAATACCTCTGCATATCTGTGCGTCTGAGGCAGTCATTGGAGTCTTTGCATTTATTTGCAGTTCTTCCTTTCTCTGTCATGCTAGTCTCTTGAACACAAAAATAAGTGTGCTTAGCACATTTGTAATGACTTTTAGCTCAGTTATTTTATGATTGCAGCCATTCATGGTTTCTTTTCGCTCTTTACCTCAACTTTTCTATTTTAATGAATAACTTTTCTGTGTAGCACCATGTAAAGAGGTTGCAAAACATAGTATATTCACTATATTGCATGTTTTTATATTTCCATATCTGAAATATCACAGTGAGTGTTATGTTCTAAAGCATCCAGTTACTCATCAAAGAAATTTTAGATGAGATTTGCAATAAGCATTCTGTACATTTGGTACCATCATTTGTTGTAAAGGTGACCCAAAACATACCTCTGTTGCAGGTTTCCCTATTACAATACTTTGCAAGTTGACTGAGTAATTTCATTTTACTTAGTGGCATCCTCTTGCTTTTGGAAGAATAAGCTTCAAAAGATATGTCTCACCTCTAGCAAGAACGGGGTGCAGGGAAAACAGATTATTCCTGCACAGCACAACTGAAAATTATGTGATACAGCCTACAAAGAAAGAGTTAACCCAGACAGCAAGTAAAGAAAGAGCTGAAAATGACCCCGACTTTAAGGAACAGAGCAACAATGAAGCTAGCCTTCTCACACAGATAGAGTGGGGGGGAAAAAACCCACTGTTTTTGTCACAGGACAGGAAAATAAACTGAGGAGGTAAAGTTTTTTGATGGGTTAGGAGTCCAGTGGAAAAGCCTCAGAAGAGATAGCATCTTTGTAGAGATGGAAGGTGAATATGTTATGTGAGGTATTTCCAAAATTTCTGGGAAAGATTTTATAAGAGGGAGGGTCCAACATGTTCTGCTGAATGAAAAATGCAAAAAGAATGTAGATGAACCACATGCAATGGTGTGACCACATTGGGGAATTAGCGTCTGTATTTCTGTCTAAACAGGGAAACCTCTGGGGTAGACATCAGGAGGGAGGTACAGAAGCCACAAGCAGAAGGACTTACTTTATCCCAGCGCTGAGTGGAGACACCCTTTGCTTGTGGATTCAGTGCCCCCAGTATTCCTCATGTCTTGCTGGGGTCTGTGGCCATTCATTTTGCCTGGGCAGTAACACCTTCAGCAACCTCTCTCTGCCTGATGGGCAAGAGTTGCTCCTGAGGCTGAGAAGAGGGGGAAGCCCTTAGTCCCACTTCTTCATTCACTCAGCTGTCTGCATTGGTGCTGTGTGCTTTTGGTGGCAATAAACCAGTCTATCCACAAGGAAATTCTTGAGGTGATCCTATCTTCCAAAGCAGATCTCAGGGGCCTTCAGATGTGAAAATATTACTGTAGTAATGGCAAAACTGATATCCACTGTCAAAAGAAGTGATGCCTTGTTACCTTAACTAATACCAGATTAAGTGTGTTTATTCTAATTTTTGTGGAAAAGGCAGTACTTAGTGAGAAAAAGGGAGGCAGATCCTGGAACAGTATTTTTGCAGTGATGATGTCAGAAGATAGATTTAGACAAAAAAAATTGTAATCCAACTTTTTACTTTCACATCTTAGCATTAAAACTGAATGTCTCAACTGTGAGATAGGATTTAAGAATGCACCATGGATCCTTAGTCTCCAGCTATTTGCCTCTATGCAGATCTCATAGGTACAGCTCATGA
Organism: Falco naumanni; assembly: GCF_017639655.2. Classification (NCBI taxonomy): domain Eukaryota; kingdom Metazoa; phylum Chordata; class Aves; order Falconiformes; family Falconidae; genus Falco; species Falco naumanni. The sequence goes on from NC_054054.1 coordinate 55,793,260, forward strand.
AGATGTGACTTCAGAATCAGGATCCATGTAAATCCCTTGAAAACATTAGTAACGTTTCAATAAATAAAATTTAACTTACAGTGCTAATACCACATTTTTCATACCTTTGTGCTTGTGCACTTGAGAGCTCACCAGGAAGCTTAAACGTGTCTTTGCATAGCAAAATAGGTAAGTCAAATCTGCTGGTATCTTGTGAATTGTGAATATGTATTTCTATGTATCGTGTTCCACAGACTATTCAAACTGTTCATTTGCATAAAAATATTTCAAGTGCTTAAGCCTTAAGTCTTTAGTCTTTAGTTAAGCCTTTAGCTTTTCTGTATGTTAAGCAACCATAACTTTGAAAACTTGGTCACAAAGGTGGATGGCTCTGACTGTCCCTTTTTCTCTTCCCAAAGATTGTTGCTTCCCAGGCAGAATTATTGTCTGATCTCCTGTAAAGCTGCACTAAATATGGTGCCTGCCTGAGCCTGGCTGCTTGCACATTGTTTTAAAAATCAGCACTGTAGCTTCTGTCTTCTTGTGGTACATAATTACGAGCAACATGATGTGAACAGCTCTGAAAAAAAAGGAGTTTTGAGTATTCCCCTGTTTCTTATGGTATCACCTTGCCTCCAGCCTTAAAATCATTGAAGTAAATGTGCACTAACTATAAAAAGTGTTTGAATAAAAGTGCAGGAATTGTAGAATGAAACAGAATATCAAGAAGTAGATGATCTTTAACATACAGAGTGATATCTAGTGCACAAAACAAACTGAAGAATAATCTATTCCTACTTTAATATATTTTAATTTGAATTCTTTTAGGTTTTACTGGTTAGAAGAGATACATCTTTAGACGTGTGTAACTTCTCCATTGCTGGTGTCCTTTGCACGAACTGTAAAACAGAGTCAATATTTATGGTGTATTTAAGGGATTACTTGGTTTTGCTGACAATCTGGGTCACTTTTGGAAGGCCCTGGTCTATAAGTCCCACAATCTCTTGTGATAGTCTGATTGTACATTCATAGAACATACCACTTTAAAGTCATCTATCTGTCCTTAACTATCCCACAGCCTCAGCTCCTTAGCTCCTTTCTAAGGTGCAACACTGTTTGCAAATGCAATTGTAATTCTTATCTCTTTAATGAGAGTAAACAGATTTCACTTACTGCTATCTGCCTTAAGCAGAACTTCATATCTAAACTAATGTCAGAAAAATGTTCCAAAAGAAAATACTTGTGTGCATGCATGTGTGTGTGTGTATTCCTGCGGTCATGTCCTCTACTTGGTGAAGAAATATAAAGTTTTACTTGTCTTTCTTACAATGTGTTACCCCTACCAACAGAAATATTTATGTCTTTCTCCTTGGCACAAGAGCTTTAAGGGGCACAAAGCCCCTGAAGGAAGCATTTGGATTTGTACTAGACACAGAGCAACGCACATTTTTCTATCAGGTCTGTTTCTTGACAGAGCACGGCAAAAAGTATCCTTCTGCTATCACTTTGCTGTGGCTGTTGAGAGAGTAGGAATTTTGTTGTCTGGTGTCTAACTTCAAAATTTGATGTGTCTTATGCACCTTAAAATATGTTGCTAATTTTAATACCTTGAATGATACTTTGACAATGATATTTCTATGTTACCTGACAATGAAACAAAGCTCCTAAAGGTTTTTGTTACTTACTGCCAAATTCCCTCTGTGGAGTTTGAGAATGCTCGGAGAGATAACATGATACAGTATTCATATTAACCTCTCCTTAAAGCTAGCTGTTTCCTGATAAAAACATTGCCTTACAAGAGACCTACTATTCAGAAAAGCTCATCCATACTATGGATTCAAATAAAGCAGGAGGTTTGAATATGAGGCATTTTAAAATTATAATCATGCCCTAGCTGCTCAGTTTCTTGTTTGATGTATTTCTTGGAGCTCAGACTCAGGGAAGGGAATTTGCAATGTCGAGTTTAAACAATTCCTGGGATCCTCACCAGCATTATCATTCTGCATGTTAGAAGCTGGCTGAAATCCTGAATTCCAAACAGTTTTGACAAAATAGATAGATTTTCACACTTCCCTGTTTCTTTAAGCAGCTCTATAGGGGATTTTGTATACCAAGATCACTACTGATATCTCAGGGAGATTTTTTTTTAGGCAAAACTCTCAATCGTAATTAATATTCAAAACACTCTTAGTCTCATAAAAGTGATATATTCAGCTTTATATATTCAGCAGGAATCTACACAGCTCAACTAGGACAAATTTTAATAGTAGGTGATTTTTGGACAAAGCCACAAAACAGTATCATGCATTTTATCTAATGAATATTTCATGCTAAATGCATAAACAGTCTTAGAAGTCGGGACCAGAAATTAATACCGTATTTCCAGTAAGTACCCTGACTGAGGTGTCACCAGACCTTGTTCCTTCAAGCCCTTCTTGATCCCATAAATCCTAAAGTATTTCCAACAGAGTGTCAAAATTTCAACAGGAACATGTAGGTCAGGGTATTGCCCCAGCTGCTGGAAATATAGATCTGTCACTGAGAGGAAATTGAACATGGATAAGTGTTATTAAAAAGGATGGGAAGAAGCCTTGTCATGTTCTCCTTTTTATATGATTTGAAAGAAATAATATTTCATATGTGCACTTCTGAGTGGTTCTGTCTTTCTGTCTGTCTCGGACAGTAGTCAGGGCTGCAAAGCTGATGCAACCTCCCTGAAACACAAGCAGTGATGAAAATAATATCTGGTGCCAACTCAGTGTTAGAGCTTACAGTTGCAATTCTCATCTTCCCAGGGCAAGTGTCTTTTTGTTTTTTCTAACTCAAAGCCTTTCGAGACTAATCTAAATCTCTCCACTGACTACAGTGAATGTTTGATCTTTGTTCTCTAGGTTGTACCTCTAAACATGACACTTAAGGATCTTGGTTCGGTATATAATTATTGCTCTCCCCTAATCACAATGGATTATATGATGTTTCCTCTGGACCACAGTGTATTCATTCTAAGACTGTGACTTCCATGAAAAGTTCTGTCTGTGTTACAACCACACCAGTATTTATTGACAACAAGAATATGTCAATTGACTGACTGGTTGCATTATCAAGCCCAGGTTCTATGGGGAGTGTTACTGTCTGCCAGTGTTTCACATAAGGACTTCCTATAACCATTGACTGCTGCCTCAGGATTCTCATAATCTGACATTATTTTCCTATTTATTTTCCTGTTTCTGTGTTCCAAGTCTTGAGATGAAAAGCTCACTGTCCTGAAATCTGGATTACAGTACCCCACCCATTACTCCTAAGAAAAATGCTCAGAACTGAATTAATAAAAAGCAATTACTTTCACTTGCATGGTTTCAAAACAGCAGCTTTAGCTGTATCAATTTTAGAAAGAAATAACAAAATGAGTGGCCAGAGCATACTTCTTCCCTTCCTCTCTCCTTCTTCTCTGCTCTGTAGTAAAGAATTTGCCATGTAAGGATTTTCACTTGGGAAAGAAATTGGTTTATAATTTTGAATACAGGGCTTTAGTCTATGGAAAGTATATGTACATCAAATTATGGTGTCTGATTCTTTCTTTTCATTTTCTTTGTGTTGGAAATCTTCTATCCTAATTTTAAAGAAAAGATTGGCAGCTAAAAACTATGCGTGCTTTATACCAACATTTCTTTCACTTCTTAGGTCTTCAGGTATTTTAGTTACTCTTCTAGTTTAGCATCTGTTGCTTTGCCTCGTGCAAATTCTTTACCTGAAACCCACCTTTTTTATTTGTTTGTGTTTATTTCTATACTATTATATTCTCTTTCACTATCTCATTTTTTTCAACTCTTTAAAAAAAATCTGCCTGCAAATTATTTTCACCAATTCTTCCATGCCAAGAGATTAAACACACCTACTAATACAGTCTTGATGTCTTCTCTTCTTACAGTCTTCATTGCTTCATTTTCTGCCCTATTGCAGGAAAGAAAAATGGGTCTACAATTGTACTTATGCTAAGGACTTTAATCTTTACTAGCTAGCCCTGGAGTGGTGCTCATCTCTGAGAACAGTTTTACAACATTTTCTCATTAAATCAGTGCAGTACTGTGCTGTCAGTACTAATCCCCAGCAGTCCATAACAATTCTTTCTGCAAGGAAAATGGGATAAAAATTGCTAATTTTCTGGACAACGTTACACACTTCTGAATGTTGGTATCCCTTTTTAGACCTGGCCTCAAAATGAAGGTCAGGAAGAAAGCTTAGCTCTTGCTTTGAACTTGCCACACTAAAGAAAATATATGACAAATGATAAAGAAAATGACAATTACTGAGAAGACTTCCCAGATACTCGGTATCTGAAAAAGTCTATAGCCGTCTGGGAAGTGGTTGAATGAAAACCCACAGGGAAGCCCACAACTCCCAGAACAGTAGATACAAGAGTGCTGCCTGAAAGAGGGCAGTTATTTCGAATTTTACTTGTTTTGTATAGATTAGTCTTGTAACAGTGTAACAGCCTAGCAAATAATGCTTTTGTGTGTATACTGTCCTTTCTGCACATAAGAAGCACGCTATATCATTCAGTAGTAAATCATTATAACCAATGCAGAATTGTAGGCGCATGTCATGTTTTTAATAATCACTTCTGTACAAATTATAAGGAGTAAAATTTCCTTGACAGATTTTATCTTATCTTTCTCCATGTTAATATTTGTGAGCACATTAATATTAATACAGAACTGGACTGTTTCTACAGCAAGTGATATTAGAGAAGCTAATCATGGCTATTCGTCTAGAGGTTATGGTAGGTAATCAGAAAAATGCTGATGAAGCATCTTCTGATATTACTCAAACTTTTGTTCAGTAGATTTTATTACTCCCATTCACAGAAGCTACACCAGATAAATTATGTTCATGGTTTTAAGAGTGTAATGATGCTGGATGTTAATTGATGCTTATTGTAGGAACCTGTAAAATATCTTCTTGATAAAGTGACCAAAGAAAGGGAGTGAATATTATTTTGTGTTGATCAAACAAATCATTGATTCTTCTTAAAGCAATTGTCATGAACTACAAATTAACAGTGTGAAAAGTTCAGCAAATATATCTTTGGGAATAATAAAGAGGAGCTATTCTACATTGCTGTTAATGATCTGATGAGAAAAATATATCTTAACATTCATATGTGGGCACAGTACTTCAAAAGAGCAGAAGCTGTGGGAAGGGAAATGCATCATAGGCATTAGTCAACATTTTAAATATGACATTTTATCTTTTCTTCTAAAGTAAAAAGCTGAAGTCAATATTGTCGGCATCTCAATATTTGGAAAAATCCTGAGGTGTTCAGAATTGCAGCTCTAATGCCATTTTCTCCGCAGCTCCCAGGATCTGGGATGGGAACCTGGGCTAGTATCTCTTCCATTCATCATATATTATTATTCTTTTCTAGTTTGTTTGTTAGTTGTTTTTTTTTTTCCCAAAGGAGTATCTCCTCTATTTATGGTGATTAGGTATCTTGTTGAGATCATGATTTCCACAGAACACCCTCTTTTTATTTCAAAAGGGATAAAAATGCCAACTGAAAAGCAAGATATCAGAGATATTTAATTTCAGAGGGTTAATTGCCCGAGTGCCTGGGTGATTTGAAAACAAGCTGTTTCCCACTAGTATCCCCAAAAGAACCAATCTCATCATATACACAACTGAAAATTTCTCATTTTCTTTTTTGGGGATATAGATTAATAATTACTCAATTTCAATACTGCTTTGCTGGCCAAGGAAACAAGCAATGGAAAATACAAGAACAGCCTATAGTAAAGAGATAGCCTTGTTATAGATGTATATGTATTTATATATCATATATAATTTTTTAAATATTTTTTCCTTTAGATACCAGGAACAGGAAAGAGAATTAAAAGCAAAGACACGATGCCTTGAAGACAGACTCTCCCTCATTGTCTCACCTTAACCACAGCACAGCTGACACAGTTTAAGAGCCATTTAGGCATCCTAACTGACTCATATGGCAGTTGAGATGTGAATTTCCTTTTTGTTCAAGCTCATATGAGGATCAAACTCCATCTTCTATGACCTGCTCATTCTTTCTTCCAGGAAGGCTGACTCTCTGATTGACATTCAAAAGAAGGCAGAGTAAGATAGATGTAACTGGAATACTTTTTATATGTTTTTTGATTCAGTATTAAATTTGATAAGGAAAGAAAACCCTCTTTCTACATCTTTCAAGGAAAAACTTAGTGACAGGATTTAGAAAATCTTTGCTTAGTCAATGTAACTCAGAAAGTTATTCATGAAGAATAAGCAAAGAGTACTCCCAGAATATGTTCTGTTGTTGGCTGACTCCTGTCTGACTAGAGTAAAAACAACTGTAAACTGAAAATAAATATATGTTTTCTTGGTGGCAAAAAGGTATATTTACACTTCTGTGGCTCGTCCTTGCTTCCTGACATGAATTCAGTGATCCAGTAACTGCAAGACTTGATGTGTTTTTATGGTAAAGTGATGATAGGAATATGAGGCTCTTGCTACCTCATTCTGCCTCATGCTGCAGTCTCAGGGAAAGACCATGCATGCTAAAAATTGGAAGGGTCCTCTTTGTTCTACTTTGAATTACTATATATAATTAAAAGGTAGAATTTTTATGAAGAATTCAGCATTAAATCAAATCTCTTTTCAGTGAAGGTCACGTCTAAGTTCTATGAGTTTTACTAAAGCATATTTAAGCCACAAAGTACTTTGGAAAATTCCCTTATAAATCTGTTAAACATATTATTGTGTTGACCCATGATACACTCCAACAGTGTTCCACTTTACATTTCTCCATAAAAGTTGAGAAAATTCTGGTATTTTGAGGTTCTACTCATGTATTTTAATCTTAGTGCAGTTTTACATAGATTAACTACTGAAAAGCTTTCTATAGCTATTTCTCACTGCTGTTTCCTGTTAGGGAATGATTATTTATTTTTTTTCCTGATTTGTTGGCTGTCAAAATAAATAGATGTACAGAACAATTGTGGTTATAATGTTATACTGTCATGCTTATAAATATTACAGAAAACATCCATATAATTTCCTATGGAGAATCACATCACAAAAAGTTGGAAAGTAAAAAGAAAACTATTGTGGAGCAGCTCTAATAACTTCTGCACCTCATATGGCCTTGAGTTCAACTAACCTGTGTTCAGGGCTGGGCATTTTTTAGACTATCTGGGTGGCTGTGGCCTGTGACCTTAACATGATGGGCAAATACCAAACACCTGTTTCTGTAAGTTGTTCTTACTTCTAAAGATCAGGATTGTATTAGGACTCTCTTCAATGTATCCTTTCCCAGATGTTCTAATTATTCCTGCATGATGAGAATCTTCCCTTGCAGTCTGGCCTCTCTTGCCTACCAGCTGAGATTGAGATGTGCCTCTCTAAAGAGCAAGTGTAAGTGCTTGTGCTAAGATACTTGCTTCCTAGCACAAGTGAAGAACTTGCACTCTCAGTTCTAGTTAAGTGAGGCATGATCTTTCTCTGTGTGAGATATCATTAGTATCCCTGGGACCAGAGCTTTAAAATACAGGGAAAGAAGAAGGGTGCATCACATGAAGAAGCCTCACCATTGCTCTTGCCTTTCTCCTTCCCCTCTCCTTCTTCCCATCTGATTTCTGGTTTTACACAGTCCGTGCTAATGGCACACAGACATAGATACACCCCACCCACCCCCACACCCCTATTGTCTCAGCGTGTCAATGAAGATGGAATTGGAAGAACACAGTGCAGAATGTTGTAGATGGCATATGTGGAATAATGTCTGTAGGCTGGAAATTACGGGAGTAAGCCCAAAGTTTGCAGTGCTACAGTGTTGGCTTCTAATACTTGCAGAAGTGGTTTGAATTGTTGTAGAAACTAAAGGAATGCAAATAAATGCACTGTCTATGTTCTGTAAAGTGTCAGGTAATTATATACTTCATATCACATACTGCTTTAAGATCAGCAGTCTAGCAATGTAATACCGTAATTATACAGTTTTTAATACAAGAATAAAATAAGATGTTAATGGTGTGAATTGTATTCCCTGTGACAGTTTTAACTCCTGAGCAAAGACTGTAAAATATTTACCTTCTGGTTGAATAAATTAATAATTCAAGGTAGCTTATGACATTATGCTTTTCTACAGCAGATATTTTTAAAAAACCTTGCTAGCCACATACTTTGCAAACATGATTCAAAATTATTAGATTGGTTAAAAGAAATTATACCGATTTTAAGCCAACATTAACCAGATGTGAAAGTTTCTAAATACATACATCAAAGAGAAACCAGAAGAAAAATATTACATTCTGTGTAAGGACTCATTCAAATTCTTCCATTCTTCTTAATTTCTGGACTTCTTGAAACAACCGCCAGTGTTATGTTGTGAAAAATTGACTGTTTAAAGCCTAAAGGATGTGAGAAAACCCTAGCTGGAAACAGAATAGAGAAAGCAACAAGGTACTCAAAAAAGAAAAAAGAAGGAAAGAAAAAAAAAAAAAAGAAAAAGAGCAAAGCTTTCTTCAAGATCTCCTGCCAGAATTTTTATGCTTCAATCTATTGGTATCTCTGAATATCTGTCAAAATAACTGTACTTACTGACCATAACGTAGAGTCCCTCTCCTTGATAAAGGATCTGACTAATTATGGGTGGTGGTACTCATAGAGCCACACCTAAACTTTTATAGAAGACATTCTAGTTCTACAGTCAGACATTTTTCAAACATTAGACTGGTTATTAGACTGGTTTGAAATTGTAAGTGTAAGAAGATCCTACCTTTAACAGATCATATAACAGCTGGAGCTTTATAGAAGACATGCATAATAGAAATGGGACATTTGATGAGCGTTTTCTAATGTGGATTGAGTAACTTGCATTACTGATATAATTATGAATATCTTATCAAGTATAATTATCTGTACAAAAAGCCCATATATTACAGTAACTCTGTCAAAGGGGATCCAGATTGTCTTTAATGTGACAATAATATTTAGTACTTTATTTTTACGAAGCACTTTCTAAACACTAACTAATTAATCCTTACAACAACCTTGTGAAGTGAATGAGTGAGTCTTGAGCTTAAGTCTAATTGTGAGTTTTGTGACACCTGTAGAGGTCAACACAAGTCACAGTTTCCCGGGACTACAGCGGGAGGATGGGAAGCTTCACAGGGCTGACCCTATAGAACAGCTTTGATAGGTCTGGTGAATTTAAAATGCCTGCTTTAAGGTATGGTCCATGATCAAACAAACAGTGTAGCCTGAATAGCTGGTATTGCTTAAATAACCATTTCAGGCTCAAAATCAGGGAAGTGTAGTGTTAAGTGAAAAATCGGACGTGTACGAGAGAAATGAGGGGAATACAGGGGAAAAGGAAATTCTTGTAGGATTTCTTATAGAATTATAGAAACTTGGCTAGTGGAAAATGTCATTAGTGTCATTTCAAAAAATGATTGAATACAAATTATTGACACAGATTTACCATTTTTTAATTCAGGTTGAAAGTAGGAAAAGCCAAGACAAGTTGGGTTCCTTGGTTTGTACCAGGTGTAAGAAGGGTACAAGGCCTTTCCATGGTACAGGACAGAAGGACAGGAGTAACAAAGACACATCCTGAGATCCTAAGTAGGCTGCTAGGGCTCAGATACAATAGTTCCAGGTACAACCTCACATGGCTGTTCATCTAGGTAAAGTCTGCTCTCCCAGTCAGCTTCTATCCTCCAAGCGGTAAGTGAAGCATAGCAGTCTGTTTTCAGAGTCATTTGGGAATAGTTCATGAATTGCCTTTAGCCTAAGAAATAATTTTTGCTTTCTCACCTAACTGGTATGATAATGTGGGTTAGGGAGGGAAGGAAGAGGGCTTTGGTTTCTGGGTATACTTTTTTCCTGGCAGTCAGGCTTGAGCTAGGCAGATAGAGGGAGGATAGGTTACAAAAACCTCACACCAGTGAGGCAAGCAGCTTAGCCATATGAAAAAGGAAAAACATATCTTAACCTTGTCCAAAAACCCTAAGCAATACAATTTCCTCTCATTTCACTGTTATGAGCAGTATCATATAGAAGAAAGGAATGGAGGGTTCCGACAGAGCAGTTTGAACCAACTAAAGAAACAATTGAAGACTGAAAGAAATCCTAAGTCAGACGATAATACTTAGGGAAAGATGACATCTGGCCGAATTATTTGAGTTATGCCAGTGAAGCTATAGTCTAATAAACCACACACACTGCATCTTCCTGCACATTCAGGACAGTGCATCTCCAGCCAAACCACTGTGAGGAGCAATATACCATAAAAAGCCCTAAGGATGTTTATAGTAAATAAAATTTTCTTGACTTACAGGCTCGGATTTGAATCACCTCTATAGAAGACCTAGCTCAGAAGCCAATGAAGATAATTTACTCTTCTTACAGGAGAGTCTTGGAAGAACCACAGACTAGAGGAGAAGCAAACGCATCCCATCCATAGGTAGAGTGGCACACAGGTGGTAGATTAAGAGCAGACCTCGCATACGGATGGAAGGATAAAATTGGATCCAGAATTTCTTCAGTTTCCAGTGAAAAACCCATTTAATGAGTGAAGTTCAGATTTTCGCCTGTTCTTTTCTTTTGAAGGATGGGTGTGGGTGTGTCTTATTTTCCCAGTAGAAAATACAGAAAAGAAAATTACAAAAATAAATGGAACACATCTCCCTACTCTATCAGTGCTTTAATATTTTGAAAAGAAATAAATAAATGTATATTTTATAAATTGCTCTGAGCATAGTGCAAATAGAGAAAATTTACTGTGATGAACAGAAATGGTTGAATGTGTCTTAAAATATACATATATGCCCTATCCATTGAAGAGGCTCAATTTTTTTCACAAAAAGTAACTCTTGTATAAGTCTAGTACTCTACAAACTTTGTTTAACTTTAGTGTCATTTAGGGAGGTGATTTAGTGTCATTTGGTAACAGTAAAAAGAGAAAAGGATGTGAATGCCAATTTAGAAGAAAGAAATTAATGAAAGAAACACTTTGTGGCCCTCTAGACTCATTCCAACAGGTTCATGTCCTTCTTATGTTGGAGGCCCCAAAGCTGAATGCAGTAGTCTGGGTGGGGTCTCACCAGAGCGGAGTAGAAGGGAGAGAATCGCCTCCCTAAACCTGCTGGTGACTCTTCTTTTGGTGCAGCCCAGGATGTGGTTGGCTTTCTGGGCTGCAAGCAAACATTGTTGGGCCATGGTGAGCTTTTAATCCAGCAGCACACCCAAATTCTTCTCCTCAGGGCTGCCCTTAATCTATTTTCAAGCCAGTTTATATCTGTGCTTGGGACTGCCCTGACCCATGTGCAGGACCTTGCACTTGGTCTTGTTGAACTCCATGAGGTTTGCATCGGCCCACCTCTCAAGCCTGTCGAGGTCCCTCTGGATGGCATCCATTCCCTCCAGTGTGCTCAACGCACCACTCAGCTTAGTGTCATTGGCAAACTTGCTGAGGGTGCACTCAATCCCATTGTTCACGTTGCCCCCAAAAATGTTAAACAGCACCAGTCCTAATGCCAATCCCTGGAGAAATAAGGGGTGGAGAGTGTGCTGGTTTTGTCTGGGATAAAGTTAATTTGTCTGGGATAAACTTAATATCCCTTGGGTCAGCTGGGGTCAGCTGTCCTGGCTGTGCCCCCTTGCAACTTCTTATGCACCCCCAGCCTGCTCCCTGCTGGGGTGCAGTGATATGCGGAAAAAAGCCTTGGCTCTGTGTAAGCACTGCTCAGCAATAACTAAAACGTCCCTGTGTTATCAATACTTGATACTTGTTTTCAGCACAAATGCAAAACATAGCCTCATAGCAGCTACTCTGAAGAAAATAAACTTTACCCCAGCCAAAACCAGCACATTTCGTTTAAAAACATACTGCAGACAGTTTTTCATACAATGGAACATAAATCCAGGTAAATTTATATCCCTTCCAGGAGATGATAGATGATGACTTTACGGTATGAATTTTGTAAAATTTAGGTAATGTGAATTAGCTACACATATTTCTTTAGTTTGTTTCTATGAATAGAATAACCTCAAACTGTTACCTTTCTAATTATTTTTTCTCCTTGTCTCATTTTTGTTTCCTACTCAGTTTCTGATAAAATGTTACCATGGAAGAGAGAGAAAAAAAGAACATTGTTTTCTATTACTTTTTGTATCTACAAAGGTTTGGTGAAACACAAGAAAGGAAACTCATTTGTAGCAAATAGTATGAACCTGTAGATATGACTTCAACTCATAAATATTTTATAATAAACCTTGTTCTTGGATATTCATAATTTTTATTTAAATAAAAAAAATTGTATGGGTTGAAAGTTTCCACTCTTTGTCTCTGCCGCTGGTGAAGAAAATAGCAGGTAAGCATTTCTGCTAACATAAAAGCAGCTGAAAAGAGTATATAATACTTTCGACTTATACTGGAAGCGGGAATGTTAAAGCTCTGCTTTTCTGAACTTCAGTGTACAAGAATCCATCAGAACCCTTTCGAGCCCATGACTCAATGATGAGAAATTAATTACTTTGGTTTTGGGGAGTCAGAGCTTGCTCACTCTGGGTAGAATGTGCACTCTGTCACGTTCAGCATTTTATCTGGATTGTTTAAACTGCTCCCAACACCTACAGGGATTGGAGTAATCCAAGCTGAGGTGGGGGGGAAGGGGTGCTATGCATCTTTGGCCCTCTGATGGCATAGGAGCGTATGCAACACACCACCTTTTGGTACGTTCTCTTGGTTTCCTCTTGAATTTCAGTCCTTGACTGGATCAAAATGGCTTGAAAGACTTATAAGCACACTGGTAAGCACACTTACCAATATATAAAAAAGGGTGAGACCCTCTGCAGAGCTCGACAGCAATGCAAGAGACATGTACAACCATAAACTCATCATAAAATTTAACTGAAGCTAAAAAAGGTTAAATAATGCTACAAATGTAACTGAAGATTAGAAAAATGAGAAGCATCAAAACCCAGAACACTTACATCACTGTTGAGATAAATCTGTCCCATGCATAACTATATATAACACTCAATAAAACCTGAGGGTTTTCCATGTATGTCTTAGAAATGAAAAAATATTAATAAGGAAAGCTATTGATTCTGAAAATCTACAATATACTAGATCATAATACATGAGAAGGGATGAAGCCTCTTTCTTATTTCAGTGAATAATATCTGATGACAACAACATTCATACAAAGCAGAAATATTTGTGAAGTGCAAATTTCCATACCCAAGGGGAAAGTGCATGTAATTTATGCTCTATTGAGAAAGTGGGACATAAAGAGGGGAAAAACATGCTCTAACTACTGGACACATATTTTGGTAATGCTTTCTCCCAGTTCAGAGTGTGTTCTTGAAGGTTTTACTTTGGAAGGACTGCAACACTTAAAAAAAAAAAGTTGTTTTGAACAAAATAAGGAGATTCTGGCAAAAATGTAGTGAATGAAAACATACTGGCCTGATGTAACCTCTTTTCACTTTTCATGTTGAAGCACTGTATGAAGATCTTGACTGATCTTTGACAGAATACAAAATATATTCATGTCAATATATAGACAATGGGGAAAATGTTCTGGGTGAAGAATTAGGGCATAAAACTACAGGAACACTAGCTTGAGGGAAAGAAATGGCACTGTTTTGATGGTTTTGGTTTTTAACTTCACTAGCAGAAGAGTTTCAAGAGAAAGGGAGGAGAAGACAATGTCCTACCACACTGGCTTCTCATTAGAGGAGGAGAAGGGCATATCCTGATTGCCAGCAGAAATAATTGAAGAAATTTCTTATACTCAGAGGTCACAGGGTCAGACTTTGATGTGGTCCCAAATGCATTCACTGTGCTAGCCGTTAGACATCTCTTTCAAAGGAAAATACATGAATACTATAGGTGGTGACGCAATAGTATGGATGCCACTCTCTATTCCCCAACTCATTTTTACTGTCTGTCTTGAAGCAATGTGGATTTTACACATTTTCTTTTAAAGAGGGGGTGTCCTGGGTTCAGCTGAGATAGACCTGATTTTCTTAGTAGCTGATGCAATGTCTTGTTTTGGATTTAGTGCGAGAACAATGCTGATAACACACCGGTGGTTTGGGTTGTTGCTTGGTAATGTTTATATTAAGTTGAGGACTTTTCAGTTTCTCATGTCCTGCCAGTGAGAGGTCTGGAGGGGCATGGGAAACTGGGAGAAGGCACAGCCAGGACAGATGACCTGAACTAGCCAAAGGGATATATTCCACACCGTGATGTCATGCTGAGTATATAAGCTGCGGGAAGAAGAAGGGGGGGCATTCAGCATTATGGAGTTTCTCTTCCCAAGTAACCATTATGTGTGCTGGAGCCCTGCCCTCCTGGAGGTGGTTGAACACTGGCCTGCTGATAGTAAGTAGTGAATGAATTCCTTGTTTTGCTTTGCTTGTGTGTGTGACTTTTGCTTTACTTATTAAACTGTCTTTATCTCAACCCATGAGTTTTCTAACTTTTACTCTTCTGATCCTCTCCTCCATCCTACTGAGGAGGGAGCGAGCGAGTGGCTGCGTGGTGCTTGGTTGCTGGCTGGGGTTAAACCATGACAGGGGGAAAATGAGCTAAGTATAGTCAATAGCAGATTTAATGTTCCTTTTGAAGACCTTAGCAGCTTTCTAAAGCGTTGCTAGGAATCAGAGTGAAGGACAAAAGAAGCCTGTAAAGGGTGGGATTACCTTAATTTAATTTTCTTTTCCCTTGACCCTTTCACTTTCTAGATTTGAGTGCTTTCACCAGGAAATAAATTTCATTTAATCTAGGTATGAGGACTCTTAATTATATTGGAGGAGCTTTTAATTATGTCATTTCCAATAATGGTGGAACTTCTTTTTGTCTAAGATTAATCAAAGGTAAGTAAACTCACTCAAAATACACTTTACAATTAGATTGGAATAGTTTTGTGCTTTAGTAGTTTCACACCAAGAAGACAGAACTTGAATAATTGATGGTCTTGCTTGATACATTTTCAGGGTCTGAAAGTTTTCTTTATACCAGGTGAACCTTTATTACAGCTGCTCACTAATTTCAAATAGTACCCACTGTATTTCTGTACAAACTCAGAAGGCAGACAGAGACATAAATGTAAACCAGACCAGACCACTCAAATTACCCACTGCTTCCCCCTGAAAAATCTGTAAAAAATAGATGTTCGTTCAGATAATTTATATCTTAATCTAGCATTCATCAGGTTTTCAGGTGTCCCATGGTGGAGGCTGTCCTGGTTTTGTCCGGGATAGAGTTAATCTTCTTCATAGTAGCTGGTAAGGGGCTCTGTTAGTATTTTTGCTGAAAACAGTGTTGATAACACAGGGATGTTTTAGTTACTGCTGAGCAGGGCTTACACAGAGCAGAGGCTTTTTTTCTGCCCCTCACCCCACACCACCAGCGAGCAGGCTGGGGGGCACAAGGAGTTGGGAGGGGACACAGCCGGGACAGCTGACCCTGACTGACCAAAAGGACATACCATACCATATGGCATCATTGCTCAGCATATAAAGCTGTGGGAAGAAGAGGGAAGCGGGGGAAGTTTAGAGCGATGGTGTTTGTCTTCCCAGGTAACCATTCCTGGGACCACTGCTTTCCTGGAGGTGGCTGAATACCTGCCTGATGATGGGAAGTGGTGAATTAATTCCTTGCTTGCATGCACGGTTTTTGCTTTACCTATTAAACTGTCTTTACCTCAGTGCATGAGTTTTCTCATCTTTGCCCTTCTGATTCTCTTCCCCATCCCACTGTGGGGGAGGAAGCAAGCGGCTGCAAGTTGTTTAGCAGCTGGCTGGGGTTAAACCATGACAAGGCCAATGCATGTGATTATAGAGGGCAATGGGAGAGATGTACAAACATTTTGAAAAACAGAAAATGTAGGTCCTATTAAGCAAACATGCAAAAAAATTTTTTTTTTCATTTCTCTTTACTGGAGCTTAGTTTTAGACATATTGCAAAAAGTCAGACTGCACAGAAAATCGGGATGAAATGTTCAGCCCCTGTAAAGGTACTAACAAAATGACTCCTAATTTCCTTTGAGGCAAGGATATATGGTAACTAAATTTCTTAGATAAACATTTCACACAAAAATTCGAGAGTTTTTAATCAAAAAAGATGTTTTAAGGAAATTTAATTCTTCCTAGAATATTCTGATTTTTGTCTTAGATGTATGCTTGCACTGTCTTCATATGTGGCATTTGATCTTCAGAAGTTTTAGTGTATTTAAGATACTAAATAAATCCTAATATATTTCAATAACTCTTGTTCTTAACTCAATTAGAGAAACAATATATTTAAATTGAATTAATCTGAGGTTCAACCATAAAACATATATTATCTCATAGGCTTCTACAACCTGTCCTGTTTTTTTTTTAAACAGAGAAAATGTTATTTTAAGTTTCTTTTGATATAGGAATAGACGTATTGCTTCTACAACCTGTCCTGATTTTTTTTAAAACAGAGAAAATATTATTTTAAAAGTTTCTTTTGATATAGGAATAGATGTATTAAATTAAAAAAGTTTATAGCTCCTAAAACCCCATAGATTTCAGGCAGGGACTACATATGATTCCTGAAGAATCCATAGCCTTGTCAAAATCCATTTTATATATTATTCCTCACAAAACCAGTTCATGTCAATTCTGTTCTCAAGTTTCAATCCTCCAGTAACTATGTGGCTATCTGTAAATTCAACATTTTTTGTGGATGTGGTGGTTTGATCCTGGCTGAATGCCAAGTGCCCACCAAAACCACGCTCATTCCCCTACTCAACCAGACAGGGGAGAGAAAACATAACGAAGGGCTTGTGGGCCAAGATAAGGACAGGGAGGTCACTCAGCAATTACCTTCACCGACAGAACAAACTCAACTTGGGGAAATTAGTTTAATTTATTACTATTTGAGTCAGGAAAAAAACTTTCCCCCACTCCTCCCTTCTTCCTGGGCTTAGTTCATTTTAACTTACTACATTAGGTTTCTCTGCCTCCTCCCCAGGAGCAGCATAGGGGGACAGGGAAATGGCACTTACGGTCAGTTCATCACATGTTGTTTCTGCTGCTCCTTCCTCCTCACACTCTTCCTCTGCTCCAGCTTGCAGTCGCTCTCATGGAAGACAGTTATTTCTCCATTAACTTCTCCCACATGAGTCCTTCCCATGGGTACAGCTCTTCATACACTGCTCCAGCGTGGGTCTCTCCCACGGGGTACAGTCCTTCAGGAACAGACTGCCCCAGCCTGGGTCACAAGCCCTGCCAGCAACCCTGCTCCAGCCTGGGCTCCTCTCCCCATGGATCCACAGGCCCTGCCAGGCCCCTGCTCCAGCACAGGCTCCCCACGGGGTCACAGCCTCCTTCAGGCACCCACCTGCTCCGGTGTGGGTCCCTCCCCGGGCTGCGGGTGGGGATCTGCCCCACCGTCAGCCTCCGTGGGCCGAGGGGCACAGCCTGCCCCACCGTGGGCTTCAGCATGGGCTGGGGGGGAACCCCTGCTCTGGCGCCTGGAGCCCCCCTGCCCCCCCTGCCCTGACCCGGGGGCTGCAGGGCTGTTGCTCTCACACGGCCTCGCTCCTCTCTCCTCTTGGTGAGGATTATTTTTCATTTCCCTTGATATGAAATCCCAGAGGTGCTACCACCATTGATGATTAGCTTGAGCATTGGCGGGTCTGGCTTGGAGCTGGCTGGCACTGGCTCCATTGGACAAAGAGGCAGGTTCTGGCCTCTTCTCACAGATACCACCCCTGTAGCTCCCCTACCCATTACCAAAACCTTGCCATGCAGACCCGCTACAGTGGAGAAAGTGGATGAATTAAGCTAAACTAGTATTTTTTCCTCACTACATAAAAATGTGATGCTTAGAGTTTGAGAGCTCATGTGTGTATCTGGCTGCAGTCCCTTTCAGTTTTCCCTGTGCTTTTGTGGTTTTGTGTCAGTTACATTTATGAACAAATACTTTACCAATGTTTAAATTTACCTTTCAATTAATTCGCTATGTCAAAAGGATTAGTTTATACAAACCCAGATTGTGTTCTGTTTCTAAGACTATACAATAAACAGTCTTTGCACCTTGTTAGATAAACATAAGCAGTACTGTGATCTGGGCATTTTTTTTCTCTCTTTCACCCTGGAAGTATTTGCACCTTGAAGAAAGGGAATTGATTTGGCCACTGAGGAGTCCTAAACTAATGGCAAAATAATTGCTAACACTTAGAAAAGAAGACCTCTCAAGCTGTGACACTTGAAGATAATCTGCAGGATATAGACATATACAGCTGGCAGGATGCAGCAATCATTTAGGGTACATGTCTCATTGTTTCCATGTATTTGGGACGGACAGAATCAGATCTCTTCTTTTAAATGGAAACACTGTTGTCCCCATGAGGAAATGAGATTTAAATTTTCTTGTTACTTAACTTACAGTACTATTCCCTAAATGAGCTGGTTATGTAGTTGGAGATAAAAAAAAAATCTCATTTCCTGTAATGTATACTTAGAATCATAGAATCATAAGTTAGATAACTTGTCTATAACTGCTTTTTGCATGCTATTTTTTTTTACCTGAGTTATGTGTAAGAAAAAAGCCTCTAGTAATTTTTGTAAATTACAAAGTCTCAGACATGAAGTCACAGATTTAATTTAGATGTGCAATGTAACCGAGTCTTAGAAAAACAGAAAGAGATTTTTTCTTGAGATCTGCAGTTAGTTCTTACTGAAAGACGAAGGTCCTTTAAACTAAATTCCATACAAAAAAAAAAGTTTAATTCATTTTTACATTACTTGGCAGTCTGGGTTTGACTATTTGATATGGCTTTTCCATAATTAATTTAACATATCCTTGAAATACAGGATGTTCCTTAAAGCTAGGAATGAATGGCGATCCTGCTCAATACTGGTGGAAACTGGATGAAGGGATAAGATAAAAAATGTGCAAAAGGGCTCCAAAGCATTCTGAAAATCTAATATTAACAGCACTGCTGGTACAAAAGGTGAATATATCCTACAGGAAAAATTTAAAGTGTTGTAGGCTGGAATTATACAAACTATCACAATTAAAAGGTCATACATTCAACAACTGATATGAATTTCTGCTGTAAAGTGGTGGTTAGCCAGCAGAAAATGTCAGAGGAACACTACAAGATGATTGTAACTGATTTGTCAGTGGGACTATGACCTATTGGTATGATAAGACTGTGAAAAGCAGAAGTGCCTGGAGGACAGAGCAGACAAGGAATTTCCTCTCATTCTGATGGTGTAGCATTTTCTGTAGCATAGCACACACTGGTAAGCTATTTTATAAAGCCATGGAGAGAGCTCACTGAGATGACCATATGAAAAACCAGTCATATCAATTAAAGAAAGGTGGAACATGTAAGGAACCGATGCTAAAACCTAGAATAGTGTTCTGTGACACAGAGACAAAACTAAAAAGACCCACTGGCTTAGCTTGGTAACATGAAGGCTGAGTAAGTGTATGAACATCCTCTTCAGTCAACATATCAGGAACCAACTTTAGGAAGAGTAAGTTAAAAAAATAACATTAGCAGAAGAATACAAGAACATAAAAGAACTGTGGGACATGGTATCCGTAAGTTATAAGTTATAGTTTAAGTTATAGTATAAGTTTAAGCTATAACTGTTAGGGCAGTGAGATTCTGAAATGATTTATTGATGAGGAATAGTGGGTCCCAAATAGTGACCTCGGTTTAAAAAAAAAAAAAAAATATATATATATATATATAATATATAAATATTATATTAATAGATATATATTTAAAAATATATATAACAATATATAAATATAAAAATATAAAAAGAAATATTTAAATATACAGAGATAAATAAATGAATAAAATTTATAAAATATGCCTGCTTGCGTCTAGTCTCACAGCTCTGAAAAGGGAAGCAGTCAGAATGAGACCACTGTATTACAAAAGCTCAGTTGTGAGATACTGTCCAGGAGCTCAGAGGTCTCTCTGGTAGGTCCCGATTGCCAGTGTTAACGCTTGTCTGCTGTGAGCACGAATATCCTTTTTGAGAAGCCATGGCTGTCTGCTCTTACAGAAGAGGAATTTAAGGCTAGGGGACAGAAGTTTATGAAAGGAGACCCTGTGAAGAAAACAAAACATGAGCTCCAGGTTTAACTGCATGTATTTCAGACAGTGAACATTATGACACTGCACTCTCACTGGTGTGGGAGATCAGGATTCACTGATTATGGGCTATTCCACTCCATCCTCCCACACCTAAGATCTGTGATCTTTTTCTGATTTATTCACACAGCATATTCTAGTTTGCAATGCAACTATCAAGTTCCTCTTAGGTAACACTAAAGACATACAATTGTGAATCAGAAAATTCACATACCTCTGCAGGAATTGACACAATTCTCATGAGATTTGACACGAGCAATTTTATCCTCTTACTTATTCACTCTATGTGTCAAATCAAAGATAGCAGATGACCCAGTTAAATACGGAAATTTAAAATACTGAATAAACATCTTATTACCTGCCAGTGACCACTTAAAACATTATTGTACTTGGAAACACTTAAATCTCCCAAGTTGTCAAGTAAGCTAAATTTATTTATAAATGATTCATCAAATCTTAGTCCATCATATATTTTATGTATATTAGATAATTTTTTCTGGATTGTACATATTCATATATTCTACACATTTTTAGTTGATGGAATTCTATCTTTTCAAAAAGATGGGGATTGCCAAAAATCCTCACTAGAGTAATACTTATCCAAAAAAATAGGACTTTTAAGACCAGCAATAAATGTATTCCTAAAGGAAGCAATGGGCAGAAATCCCAGTATTTCACAATCCTGTAGTAAACACTGTAATGAGGTCCCAGTTCAGGATAAATATTTATAGAACTGCCTTACTTTAGAAGCCCACTTCTAATTCCTTCCTCAATAGCAGTCATAGCATAGCTGTTCATGTATAATGGAGGTTTTGCAAATGCAGATGAAAAGCACATGTCTCTGTGTGTGAGACAATAGCTTTCAGAAGACTGTTAAATAATAGACAAGATCTTAAATCATCATAAATAAAACAAAAATTAGTGATGCATTCAATAAGTTTTAATGTTTATTTTGATTCCAGTTTTTATCAGAAAAAAACTCTTCTCTTTCCCAAGAAATACCTTGAGTAGAGAATACACTACTGTACCTTTCTTTACCTACAAAGTTCTATGTGCAAAATAAGTTATTTTATAGAAAAGAAAAAACTTGGTATTGCCAAAAGCTTTTTAACTATTCTGGCTTGTACCTGAGTGACTGCTTTTATTCCTTTGCTGTCAATGCATTTTTAATGTTTTTAAATTGCCTTGTTCTTACTGACTTAGGCTGAAATTCTGCTGGCACCATTCGTTGAGGGTTGCCAAATAGTGGTTAATTTACCACTGCTGATTTCCCAGTGGAAGAGGCAGATTTTCCCAAACTAACTTACTGCACGTAAGAGCAAGAGGGCAGGAAAATCAGGAAACTGGCAATTACAACAAAGCAGACTAAGTAGAGTAAAGTAAGGATATAGATATTTCTGACGTGAGGTGCAACAATTTTCTGCCAAGAATGTAGAGACTACGTTTCTGGCTGCTCAGTCTATCCTCATCCTGTTTTCACAGGACAAGATCAATAACAGTACGTCAGTAATGCCTCATATCTCTGATAATACCTGTTCATTAGCCACACACAGTCACAAAACAGCTGATCATAAATGATTCTAATTCTCTATAATATAACTTTTAAATGTTGGAGGTAATTCTCATCTTCCTCTGAGATTTGATGTCAGAAAATTATTTCTTACGGCTTAACACTGGAAGGAGACAGAGATCTAGTTAGATCTCATATGCCACAAGATTATTAAATTTCAACCAAATAGACAATTAGGAGCCTAAATATTTTAGTTAGAGTAAGCAATTTCATGAGATTGAACTGTGAATCACAAGCAGGGGATGAGACCTGGAGATCTACTCACAGTAGGGAACTGATTAGCCAAGATACATCTGAACAGAAAAAGAAAACAGTTATAAAACACAACCCACAGTGAAACAGGATATTTCATTGTAACAAAAAATATGTCAATTAATAGGAAACCAAGTGTGCAAGTAAGGTTAGCTGAGCAGCTAAGGGAAGGGTCCTTTCTCCTGCCTTACATCCTAAAGACTCATCCTATGACATCAGAATTTTCACTGAAACTCCTGGTGATGTATAGCTTCTTTCAGCCCTCATTGATTCTTGTATGTTCTGTTTGCTTTTACTAATTCAGATCAGGTGTGGTGGGTTGACTCAGCCAGCAGCCAAACACCAACACAGCCACTCACAGAATGGTTGAAGTTGCAGGAGACCTGTGGATGTCATCTGGTCCAATGCCCCTGCTCAAGAAAAGCCATCTAGAGCCAGTTGCTCAGGAACATGGAGTCTCCAAGGAGGGAGACTCTACAACCACATTGGGCAACCTCTGCCAGTGTTCGGTCACCCTTATGGTTAAAAAGTGTTTCCTGATGTTCAGCAGGAACCTCCTGTGTTTCAGTTTGTGCCCATTGCTGCTTGTCCTGGCACTGGGCACCACTGAAAAGAGCCTGGCTCACTCCTCTTTACACCTTTCCTTCAGGTATTTGCACACATTGGTAAGATATCCCCCTGAACCTTGTCTTCTCCAGCTCTTTTAGCCTTTCCTTATACGAGAGATGCTGCAGTGCCTTGGTGACCCTTTGTTGGTCTCTCTACAGTAGCTCCATCTCTCTGAACAGTGGGGAGCCCAGAACTGGCCGAGAGCTCACTCAGTCCCCTTCCCTGTGGGATGGAGTGAATAGAGAAAGATGGCAAGAAAACTCATGGATCAAGATGAGGTGAAGTAAAAGATGTGCCTTGGGCAAGGCAAAAAAAACCAAACCAAAAACCAAAAACCAAACAACCAAAAAAAGACATGTTTCACTACTTCCCATTGGAAGGCAGTTGTCCATCCACACCCTTGAAAACAAGACCTCAGTGCTCACAACAGTTAATTGGAAAGAAACCATAACCACAAATCTATCCCCTTCCTCTCCTTTTCTTGAGCTTTCACTGTGGATGACAAGGTCATATGGGACAGGATAGCCCTTTGGTCATTTTGGGTCCTGGGTGTATCCCTTCCCAACCACTTGCCTACTTGCTGGGGGTGCAGAGTGGGAGAAAGAAAAGACCTTGGTGCTGTGCAAGCTCTGTTCAGTATGAACCAAAACACTAGGGTGTTGTCAACGCTGTTTCAGCCACAAAACCAAGACACAACACTATATGGGCTGCTGTGAAGAACAATAACTCCACTCAGTCAGACCCAGTATTTAAGGCAACAGCAGTTATGAATGGAAAAACTTTTCACATGAACATTCTTGAAAAAAAAAAAAGCATGAAATGTGAAGATAAACAAGAGAAGGGGGAAACAGGGCGTGTTTATGACATAATTCATCCTGAATGTGCATTTTCCCTGAATATAAAATTTAATAGATCTGGGGGATAAAGAACATTCTGGAATAAGACCTGATTGCAACATGAAAAAGAAACAAACATCCACAAAGCACTTAGTAGATCCTGAGAAAACTTACAAAAATAAATCTTTCCTCATGTCTCGCTTTGCATCCTGACTTTCACTTACCTATTTGACCTCAAGATCAAATGAGCTTTTAAAGTGCTTGCTTAGGGAAGACTATTCTCCTGGCATTTATGCTTGATCAGATATGACTGGGGAAACTCCCAAATAAAGAAGCCAGGTCCATGCTTACCTGTTGTTGCTGGAAGCTTAAAAGTTCCTGACAGAAACACAGCTTCTTGAATTAGGGACTGCAGTAGCAAGCATAGGGAAATACTGAAGCTGAGGAGCCACCACCTTATTTCTTGACATTTTCCACTTAATTTTGTCTTTTTCACCCAAATTTTGATGGATAAGGGCAAGCCCATTGAACTCTTATCAAGAAATGGATGCAGAATGAAGCATCATCTCCATACTGATGCCACTGCATTACGTCTTGCTTTTTTTCCCTCCCCTTTTATTCTTCTAAAGTCCTTTCTGCCAAGTTCAATAAATTTGTCTTTGCAGAGTGCTGTGACATGTCAGTCCTAGCAAGTGTAGTTGTGATTCCCACCTAAAAAGTGCATTTCTGATTGCACTTTAAAATGGATTGCTGTTTTAATGGCACCATTTATGTATGAACAATTCAGCAGCACACATTAAGACAGGTCTTTAAACTAAACTGAACCAATGCTTGGTTCAGAAATTCAGAACCTATTATTGCCTCTTTGTGTATTAAAATCTGGTGCTTGGTCATTGAATGGAATATTTTACAGAGCCTGACTGAATTGATGGAATAATCTGTTATGAATTTTGTATCATCTCACTTGTGACAGGTTTATTTTCCAGACCAGAAAAGCCTGGTTTGCAAATTATGGAATTCTTGGTTCGGGAAACTTAAATGAAGAAGATTCAAATATGAATTTGTGTGTTATGATTAATGAAGGAAAACTAGGTTTAATAAAAGTCACAATCAGTTTCAATGACATAAAAAAGTAGACCATACAAATAAAAAGAGCTTGCATTTTTTGAAAAAGCCTTTTATTGTTATAGGTGGAACTGAAAAAAATTAGTGATCCTGTAAGTAAAGCCTATACCACACAACAAATAAGCAGCCAGATTATATTGTTTTAAATTCTGGAATTCCTGTATTTTAGTAATTGCATTTGCAACCCTATTTTATATGTATTTTTCATTCAGTTATGTTTATGTGTAAAATATTTTATTTTTTCTTACCTTTTAATTGCCTATAACCACACCCACTTTATATCTGCAATAATGATCACTCTGGGGACTGGTGCCCGTACAAAGCTACTAAATCAGGGAAGTTACAGTAGCACTAACAGAAAACACATATAGTTGAGATCTGGAATTCTCTAGTTCATGTATTTTGTGGGTATATGTTTAACTTGAGATGTCTTAACCTTTTGGAAACCGTGTATGTTTAAACCATTTTCCAAATCTTTCTTTCTTTTTTTTAAGCTAGGGATTCTTTAAAGCGTGTAGTCAAACATTTGTCTTTAATGTTAGCCATGGACAAAAAGTATTTCTTACAGATAGTAGGAAATTGTAAATGTCAGAACTTCCTTAGAGGAAAAATATCAGCACTGAAGAGGCAACAGTTATGTAATTAGTTATTCATAAGGTTGTTGCCAATTATGTGTGAGGTAATCTAAGTATAACAGTAGAGGGAGACACTGACAGTGAAAGCGGAGTATTAGATGATCAAGTTCATTCCTCCAGCAAAGAGAAAATCTTTCAGTGTCTGCTCAGTGTAACATTGTTCTTTAGCCAAAAACCTTCAAAGAAACTTTCTCATAACAAATAACTTCCCCTCTTAAAAGCCCTATCTGATGCTGGAGATTTGGGTGAAGTAAATGTTTATTTGACTGATTTAGAGTAGCAACAAAAGACACAGGAGTCAGACCTGTCCCTTTAACAATTCTAAGGTTTTCTCCTTTCTCTAGAAGCAGCTCCGTTTGTTCTTTTTTGTATCCATCTCACAGGTGAGCTTATGGCTGTTTCTCTAAATATTGCAGCTTTCTATAGAAGTTTATTGAACTGTTTGTCAGGCTGCTTCTGTGAAATACTCAGAAATAATTGCTGCCACATGTAGAATGAAATGCTGTGTGTGTCCTATATAGATTTTTTTTTTTTTTAATTTAAGATTATTCAGAATGGTAGCTGTTGAGATTATTACAGGTGAATTTGATTTATTCAATATTTTTATTGTAGTTTACGTCAATTCCTTCATGTAGATGCAATAAGTACTAGTTTCAGGAAGCTCTGTTCCACTGTAGAGGAAAATAATAGAAGTACATATGGGAGCATGACATCATTGCCCATAGAGTGGGATTTGTCTGGTTCTCGAATGAAAATAAAAGACAGGAGACCGGGTATGTCTCTTTTTGTTCAGATCTATCAAGCTCTCAAAAAAGCAAAGAATATCATATTTAATTGGAAAATAATGTGGACAGATAGTTGATGATAAAGACTAAGAAATGTTGTAAACTCATAGTTGCACTCCAGTAGAATATGACATTCCATTGATATTTTATTAATAGAATTTGCCGTATCTGTGAAATATTTTAAGGTTTGGTGCTGCATTGCCAAACATTGGTCTTTACATGGTGACCACTGTATTTGTGGAGTTATCATGTTGCCATAACACAATGCTGGTATTGCTAAATCAGTCTAAGTATCACAATATTTATCTATTCATTCTGAATGTGGTAATTTTCCTTTTTTACTTTTTATCTTTTGAAGTTTTCATTTGTAAGCTTTTTTTGTAGTAATAATACTAAGTACAAAGAATTCCTTTTAGGCTTAAAGCAAGTTCGGTATAGATCTAATAAATCAAAGTCATCCGAACTGTTGTTCTAGCCATCTTGGCAGTTATAAGACATTTAAAAATATATGTCAATGTGAAATGCAGCTTCTCCTGTTTTTTCGTTTTCCCTACTCAAGATTAGTAGAAAAAAAAAAAAAAAAAAAAAAAAAAAAAAAAAAAAAAAAAAAGTAAAATAAACCTGGAAATGCTCAGGAGGGTTGAGAAATCTTAAGTTCAAAGTCTGTACTGCAGTAGATATGTAGAGATTTCCTTTTGCAACTTCTAAGAAGTTGTATATAGGTGAGAAATAAACTCCGCATTAACTTATGGGATATGGAAATATGGGGTTGAGAATCTGGAGTCCAGTGCATACATTATCTGCTCCTCACATTAGGTTTTTTCATGCTTGATCTCCTGTTTTAATTTGGGGTTAGAGAAAGGTACCAAATTAATGAAGCAGCAGTATAATATGTCTCTAATAGACAGGATGTAGGTTGAATACTTCCATAACGGTGATTCCTAGTATGACAATGACTGCTAATAAACCTTAGAGCTAAGTAAACTTGATAAATCCTATGGCAGAGTAATTTCTTCCCACTAGGAAATGACTTACACCTCCTGTCTGGTTTGTGAGCATCACGGAAGTAGAAATGGAATCTGTAGGTACCCTAAAATTTCATAGTGTAACATCTATTTAAATTTTTCTTACAAGTTTTTCTTCTGGACTAAAAGTAGCTATGCCAGGATATCACTTCATATAGTAGTAGATGGGAATAAGTGAGATCCATATTTATAATTCACTCTGAGATCCTTTCAAGATCCTTTGAAGTTTTAGAACTCAAATATCAGAGACCATCCTTGGCAAATGGATAAATCTTCAAAATCTACCACCAGATCATTACCAGCAACAGACTAATTAGAGATACAAAGAGTTTTAAATGCTTTTACTAGGCCATATTAGCTGTTAGCATTGAGAAACCACCAAGTGGAAAAGTCTCTGATAAAAACTTTTCTCCTTCTCTGAAGCAATTCTATATTTTAAAAATTAATCTGAAGGAGCATAGGAAGAGTCAGGTTAAAGTAGTAAATGAACAGGCTTTGTTTCTTTGTAGTAAGGATATTGTTAGGTCTTTTATAAAATTACCAGAACTTTTTTGCCCTTAGAATATTCTTAGGCAGCCTATTCTCCAGACTACAGCTGATTCCAGTTATCACATTCAGTGTCATGCTTTCTTACTAGTTTTCACCAAAGCAATTTTCACATTATATATTTAATTTACTTTGAAGCCTGACTGGTCTAATACAATGTTTGGTATTAATGGTTAGAGGCTTCATCTCCTATTGATCTTATGAATTAATAATTTCAAGTCTTCTGCTTGCACTTCAATTCACATAGCAAGAGAAGAATGCTTTTTGAACCGCAAATAACTATTGCTGCTTGCATTTTTGACTGGATTGTATTCAGGGCTGACGTACTACTGCAGAATATCCCTAGTAGCAGTGGTAAGCTTTTTGCCCTCATTACTCAGAAAATATTTACAGGTTCATTTCTGACAGGTTGTGTTATATAAAACATACAGTGTCAAATCAACTGTCAGGCAATCTAACAACTGCCACAGAGGAACCATGTGCCAGTTCTTAAGAATACCAATATTTACTATCTGTTCAGAAATCAGATTTGGTGTGTATAAAATGAGCAGCAGCATAAAAGCTTTCAGTTACTGTCTGTCCGATGATTTTTCAACTCCATTTTTCTTCCAGAGATGCTGACCGAGGAATAAAAATTGAAGATAACAGACATTGTGGCAGGCAAAACTGACAACATACAGTTTTAAGGAGTTTTCCTTTGGAAGTGAAAGTAAATGAAATATTTCTTACATTTTCATTCCCCCTACAAATATTGCAAGAAATAAGACAAGTTTTCCCAAACAGCTGTGCCTGAATGAGCTCCCAGAAACCGTCGGGTCCAGTGCCCGATCTGCTTTGCAGGGAGTTCCCATGGCAACGCATTTAGCAGAAATACAAGGAATTACAGATAGATATTTAACTTTTTTTTTAAATTATTTTGTACCTCCCCCCCCCTTCCCCTTGCCTCTGTGCCAGTTCAGAAAAAGTATTGCTCTCTAATCTTTGGGGCACTGAGAATTGCCATTGGGCTACCCAGCTCCATTTGCTCTGTTTGTTGCATTTGAAGAGCCTGTCCTAGTTCCCCTCTGTCTCTCGGGTGTCTGATTTACATCAAACAAGAAAAAAAAAAAGGCAAGAGAGACTTTTAAGAGTGAAAGTTGTGGGGGGAAGATGCTAGCCCAGAGCTGTCTTCAGTTCAGGCACTTGAAAAACACAGCATGTTGGGTTTTTGGTTTTGGGTTTTTTTTAATTTGCCTGCAATTTTCCAAGGAGCATGGCTATAATCATTAAAGAAAAGACACTGCACATGAAATGTAGCAGCTAGAAACACGTCTGCGGAATATTGGCAGGCACTCAGATATGTTGTCACTGATTTGTGCTCTGATGAGATTGTTGGTTGCTCTGGCCACATTTGGCAATTGCTAAGGGCATATATCTTCAGCAATTATCTGTGAGAAACTAACCTAGACCTGGGTGAATTCGTTGGAGAAATTAACAAAAATAACATCAAACTGTCACTTGAAAACTAATTAGCTTTTCTTTGCAGCAAGCAACTTGAAAGAAAATACTGGAAATAAAACACAGTGACTGGCATACGACACAACGCTTGTGCAGGCTGTAGTTTCAGTGAGAGCATAAACGCTGGGTGCCCTTGCACAAATGCAGAGTATATCGCTCATGATGGGCCTGTTGCCAGCTGTGGTGAAGTCAGTGAGCATCCTCTCCAGCCATGCTGGGCTTTGAATCAGGCCCAGGAAGAATATGTGCATAGCCCAGATGTAATGGAGAGGACTAAGACAGCAGAGCTGGCTATGCCCATGCTGTGAGAAGAACTGAAAACTCCTTTTTTCCATTTTCGGCTCCAGGTGAGTTTAGCCCTGCAGTGAGCTTAGGGTTCCTGCTCTGTCCCTGGGCCTGGGTTTTCTTCAAGGTGGCATTGGAAGAAGTGAGAGCAGATAGTCAAGACTTATGTGCAGGGATGCTTAAGACACAATCTGTCCTCTATAAGAGAGCTGGAGTGTGCTCTCAGGCTCCTGCGGTGCAGCCTGGGACAGCAACCAGGGGCCACGCTTTGCTGAGGGAAGGCAAAATCTACTCTGTGCTAAGACTGAGGATGCTTCAGGTTTATTTTATGTTTCTGAGAAGTTAATGACTTAGTTGAAAGCAGAGGTTTTGCAAGAAGCAGGCTATAACTCTTACATCAATGCATAAGTCTCATAGCGTCATTTTCAAAATTATAGAAAAAAGGGAAAAAAGAGAATCAGCAGTACTGTACCATTCTGCTCTGCCATGTTTCTCAGTGGCAACACCTCAGGTAGCTCTTCTCATCACCCCACTGGATGCTCAGATGTAACTCTCACATCCCACACAGCTTGTGTGTAATAAAGAGATGTCAGCAACCACCTTTTCTGACCCTAGCCTCAAACTGCAAACAGACATGAATCCAAGCACATATATTCAATTTTAACATGCTTACCCATAAAGCAATTTAAGATGAAAGGGTTTTGAAAAGATAACCAAAGTATTTTGTAATATCCAATAAAAAATACCCAAACTCTATGTAAGCAGAATGTCAGTATCTACAGGAAAGACTGTTTTAACAGTTTTTGTAAGTGTAATTCTTTCAACTTGAAAGTGTACTTGAACTGGGACTGCAGAAACTGTATGAAAGCAATTGATTTGTTGGTATTATTGGTTTAGAAACTCTTCCTGAAACTGGTAAGTTCTGGGATTGTTTTTATCCCCAAAAGGTCTTCAGCCTTCATTTGATACCTCAGTGAATACCATGCATTCTCTTGCAAAGGCAGTGAGAACCTGGCTCAGAAGCAAGCCTACATCAACTACCAGATTCCAGAGCCCTGGGATGAATCCTGGAACTTTGTGAGCAGAATTTCTTTGTCACTATTACAAGGAATGAAGAAATTTCTTTTGTAAAATAAATGAAAATTATCAGCGATGTAACTTAGTTTTGTAAATTCTTAATTCAGTAGGAAAGCTTGAGATTTTTCTTGCAGCAGAAACTTTCAATAAAGCAAATATGTATATCAAGTGCATGCCACAACTTAACCTTGTATATTCTACCTACGTAGTTATGCTCGCTAATCATCATCTTTAACTCAGAATGCCCCTTTCTTCAAGGATTTGAAAACAGGAGCTCTATTGCATAGTACAAGTTTTGGCCTTGGTTAAAAAAAGACAAAAAACGCTCACCTGTCTCCCTGCCCAAATGCTTCTTTGAGCATCTTAAAATTCTCCTGTTTCTTTAATTTCATTTACCTGCTGCCCTAAGTAGTTGTCTCTGTGCCGTCAAAATTCTTTACAGCTGGTTTTGCATTATTGTGCAGCCTTTGTTTTTTAACCCAATCATGAAGTAAAAAATTGCTAAAATCTCTCCTGGCAAACTATTTGTCTTTTAATTATGAAGAAGTCTGCCACTTTACAAACATGGTTTCACACGTGAAGGTTCTCCTCTGGTCCTCCACTGACTCAGCTTTTTGTCTGCTGTTGTTTCAGCTGAAGAGAGTGCTAGGAACAGTGCAGCATGTGGAGGCTCTTCTCTTCCCTTGACAAATGCTGCAGATCAAAGAACTGCTGTGGTAAGAAGATTAAAAAAGAAGATGATGATAAAACAGATGCTAACAGTGCAATAAAGACCTCATAGACTCTAGGCCACCGATAATAATGATGTATATGTGTATGATAGGAACATCTCACCACCCTATAAAGTGTCAAACATTCTGTTTGTGTCATAGTGCATATAAACAAACAATTCTTTTTCCCAATATAGTTCACCAGAATTTCTTCTATTACTCATGTATGAGCACTAACTGGAATGAATAAAATACTTTCATGCAGTAATAAAACTAATGAGTCATATGGTAAGGTTTAGGCACAAGGGCTTAAGCACACTAAATTACCATGTGTCAGCAAATTCATGAGAACTGTGCATAGGTACACTTAATTCATAGCATATGCAAACTTAACCCTCTTTCACAAATCCCCATAGAATGTGTTAATTGAAATGTTCTCAATCAAAGCTATTTGATAGGCATTTTTTGCAAAAGACATGTCTTGCAGTTCATTTTTTGAAGGAAAACCTAAAATTATATGTTCAGGTTTTTTTTCCTTGAATTTCTTTAGATAACATTTTTAATAGAAATTTCTTTTCTTACTGGTGATAGTAACCACAACATTTTTGAACCTTTAGATTCCTCCTCACTACACTTAACCCCTGCTTCTAGGTGTAACGTGTTGATTACTTATTTTAATTTGTGTATTTTGAAAAATATTACATGTTTTTTGTTTTCAGTAAAATAGATCTTTCATTCTCACTCCGAACATGTTGGCTTCTGTTTAAGATCTCCTTGTACATGATCTGTAAGGTTTTTAGTGGCATTAGGTATTGAAGATTAATTTTCTACACCATGTCACAAGGAATTCAAATGATGATTGAATCTAAAGGGTTATGAACTGACTTCTCCTATCCTGTTATTAAATAGAAACATCCCTTTAAAATCTTAATTATCTTTGCTTTAAATTTAGCTTTTTCTAAAAAAAAAAAAAAAAAAAAAAAATATTGACATAAGGCATTTTATATAACTGTAGAATGCGCAAATGGACATAAAAGGAGCATCTTACTAACAGGTCAAGAAAAACATTTTGTAATTGCTTTCTTGCTGGTGGTGTTTTGTATTTATAAGAAACCACAAAATATGTTCATACTTTCTCTGTTATGATTTGTAATACATAATTTTCTTTTGCAAATGAAAATTAAATGAACATTAATCTTTATTCTTAGCTTTGATTCCTGGATAAAAGAATAAGTAAGGGTTTTTTTTCTTCTTTTCTTCCCTAAACTTTACGGCTTGGCCGTCTTCTACTTGTAGATTTAAAAATCTTTCGATTTTTTCACCTTTACTGGAACAACTAGATATTTTAAACATTTGAATCCTGTGCATTGCTATTTTTGTTCTTCCTCTTTAGAATTATTAAAAGTTTTATCTTTATTACATACCTCTGGGCTTGCTCCAAGAACCATATTTACCAATTCAAAGATTCTCTGTCATATATATTTTTTCTCATGCTATAAATTTATGCTTCAGGCATGGAAAATCATGTGGCTGAAAGAAACTCAGCAGATTCTTCAGTACTTTTAAAACTAAAATAAAATCTTAATAATTTGTGTCTGCTTTCTAAATAGTGCCGTACATACTAAGTCAGAAATTCATTTCACACTAAGACCATTAAGAAACTGATATATTAAAGACAATAACCAAGTTACTTTACTCTTGTCCCCATTTCCTTTATTCTACTTGTGTTTTTTTACCTAGTTTGATCCTCTTGCTGGTACTGGGTTTTGGGGGAGTGAGGGTGGGTTTATCTTTTTCCAGCTGGCATCCTGCCTTTCTTTTCCTGATATACCTAGAATACACTGAGTGCTTTTTATTGGCCTCTAGTCAAAGGATGTCAAGCTGCTGATAAAACACTTGTACTTTACCATCTCACTATTCATCCATAGCTTGTGAGTGAACATTGTTCTTCAGCATCACAGAAGCATGTTTGGTCTTAGGGGCCTGATTCATAAAAGTGGTTTACCTCATACACATAGCTTTCCCACAGGATACACTTGCGCAGTGTTGAACAGATTTTATTTCAAGCTCTCCAAAATGTTAAAGATTCATGTATCTTTTTGTATAGGTACTAATCTGATATTGTATTAATACTATCATTCTCTTTTGCAGGCAGAAAGACTGTAAAATTGCAAGTTAGTATGCCTAAACTGTAAACTCTTTAGATCCAGGGATGGGCTACTTTATTTCTTGTATAATGTCTAATACAATAGTGTCTCATATGTTACTGGAGACCCAATAGCTTTCATGGTAGAACCAACGAATTGTAAATGTAGAGTTAAAAGTTTACTGCAAGCCTACAGTCTTACATCAAGGGTTATAAAGAAAAAAATGGAATCAAGGCTTTTTATTCTCGTGTCTATCATGATTTATGCGTATCCTATTTCTTTTCTCATCATTTTATAATTCCAAAAGAAAAAAATAATGTTACATTAAGAAGCACCTTCAAGATTCCCAAGTCTCTTCTCATGAAGGGAATGGTGAAAAGTCCCAAAGTGATATCATGAGCTATAATTACGCGATTACTTGCTAGTTTGAAGTCTGAGAATGACGGCTTTCAGAGAAAGAAGACAGAACATGCACAGCGTGACCCTTGTTCTCCCCATTGATAAGCAAAGTAAATTACTAAACCTGGTGGCTGAAACACCATTAGTTTCCTAATATTACCTCTACAAAAAAAACCCCAACCTGTGTCTCTGTTACAGATCTATGTCTCAGCATGACTACCTTATTCTCCAGTAGCATAGCAGTTTGGAGCCCAGGACTGCTCAGGAAGGGATATCTTAAAAAGTTGTTAAAAGGACCTATTGAACAGTTGTCTCTGGGGCTGGCATGAGTCTACCACGTGCAGAGCCAAAGTGAGATCTGTGCATAATAAATGCTGTGTTACAAAAAAATATTTAAAAGTCAACATCAGTGAGGGAACTTTTTAGGGTACTAACAAATACATGGGATAAAAAAGGACTAATATCTGCCAGAAAGCTGTAGAGATAGTATCAATATTCTCTCTGAGAACCATTTAGTAGAATGTTTTTTGTTAATGAGAGATGGGAAAAAACAGTATAGAAAATACAACCCCTTTCAACTGCATCATGAAATAATATTTAAGTTACTGTGTTAAAATTTTAAGGATATTTATTTGCCTGTTGCATGCAGGTACAATTCAAACAATGAAGATAGTTTGTGCAGTTAACAGCAGGATAGGTCCAAGAAAGAATCTTAAATTTTGGTAGTGAAATGAAAATTACTTAACACTAGACCCACAAGAAACAGTGGATTATGTCAAATGATGTTGATTCATTTTCTCTAATACCAATTAATCATTTTTTTATGGCAAACTTAAAAAAGAAACTAAATTGCTTTCTTAGTGTATTAATATCTTTCATTAACAATAAACAGCTGATATTACTGGAGGATTTGTGCAGTAACGGGGGAAATAATTTGTGACAAATATCTAAATTACTGAGGGATTTTAGCTGTAGAATTTAGCTTAGGTAAATTATTAATGTTATTAAATTGTTAGAAAAAGTCATATGAGAACCAGTTACCGATTTCAAACATGGATTCATGTAGTCACGTAGTGCTGAAAAGAAGGACAGTCCTAGAGTACAGGAAAATAAGCTGTGCAGCACTGCACAAGTGCTTGTTTAATTCAGGATATACAGCAATGTTTAATTTAAGAGGTGATTTGAACACCTATTGCTTTCTGATTAGAAATAATGGAGATGGTATGAAGGGAAGAACTGAAAATAAGGGGGCTCCATTTCTAATCCTGTCATTGATTGTTCTTAATAAATCTGAACTTTCCTTTCTGTGACACTCGTATACCACTTGTATAACAATGTTAGAATATCAAAAACATGCAAAACAACAGTGCTGTCCATTGTTGCAAATGGTTGAGTCCCACTAAAGCTGCCCATCAGCTGAGCATGATCCAGGTACAATGAGTTCTCTCAGTTTGTGGGGAGGATGAGACTTAAGTCCACTTGAACCGTAAAGGATGTCTGGATTTATTAAAACTTCAGCTGCAAATTTAAGTCACATCTATGATAAAACTTTTCATGTGGGGGCTTGTTTCAGGAATCAGAGACCTGTCCAGTTGAGCAGGAGATTGATAGAGGGGCTTTGGTGGGCGTGGGGCATCCAGCCAAGATCAGTCCACCACAGAAAACCTTGTTGAAATAATCCAGGTTGGAGTAACACAGGCTGGACTAAATTCATTAGGGCACATAGGTAGGGAAAAAAGTATCCACAGCTTCTTAGACAAACACAGATGAAGCTAGCTTCCTTGATGTAGCCATGTACATGTTTTGGGAATCCAAGATTCATAACATGTGGAAATAACAGTTCTTCTCAGTTGGAAAAGCATCAGTCCAAAAATAAAATGTTTGCCAACTTTAATACCAGGCTTGCAAAAGCTTGAGGTAGCTGATGGCTTCAAATCCTTCTAAAGAGTAACCAGACTGAACAATTTTAATGTGTCTTTGGTCATTAATGTGTAGGAATATTTCAAGTGCTTTTATAGTTTGTAAGATTTAGTCCCAATTATTATGCAAAAAATGTATGCCTAAGGTTTGGGTCCTTGTCTTCCGAGTTTTTCTCCCCAGTTTAATTGCTCAGTTTGTTGGAAAACTATCAGTGAACTGAAAAAGATGCACACAACCTTGTCTGCATAGCACAAGAAATCTGGATGCTAATGCAAATTAAGACGGATAAAATAGATAAGATAGATAAATTAAAACATGAATTAGAAAATAAGCTAATTTCCTAATTTGAATTTAAGAACTGATCTAGTCAGAAGGTGATGAGAAAAACAGAAGTTTCCCAAAAGACAATTACTGTTTCATGAAAAGGCAGCCAGTCCAATCCTGTGAAATTCTATATATTCCAGCTCAGTCTGGCATGATTTGTTCAGCTCTTGCTTTGTTTCTGAAAGGGAGCAGATAATTTTGCAGATTAAAACCATAGCCTCCAGTCTACAGGGACCAATCAGCCAATTTATGTTTAAAGTGTTGTGAGACTGAATTAAATACCCACTATCGTAGCAAGTGCAGTAGATACTGTCAAAGAAGCATTTTTAGCCCTTGAGGCATGTAATTACTAGTGCTAGTCCATAAGGGAATTTCATCCTGAGAGATTTTGATTATCTTTCATAAGGAGCCTCCTCGCTATTGATAGCTGATACCTCATAAAAAATGCTCAGCTTCTTGCAGATGGGATATTGGGGTTTCCAGAGTGTGGAAATTCATGCAGTTTACATGGGACAACCCGTCTCCACCAAGATACTGTTACATTACTCTTGCAGCTACTTCTGCTTTCATAAAAGTAAGAAAACTAAGTCAGAGAAAGCTCTGCCATGAATAAGTCAATATAGCAATAAAAGACTTGAGCTAGCTTTGTCAGTCATTTCAGTCTTGAACACGAATCTTCAAAGTCAAGCGCAGTTGGAGTGAAGCACTGTACTATGCGGATATGTTCCCTCTGAGCATCATTGGAACTTCCATCTGCTTTCTTTTCTGAAAAGAATCTTGTCTGCAAATGGAAACCAAAGCACTCATAGAGTTTCTTACTCCTGCATATAGAATACAGCAGTGATTTTAATTTCTTTTCTCCTGCAACATCCTTGACAGAAAACCAACTTTACTTTTGGTAGGTCATAGAAGGACATTATAAAAGCTTATCTGGAGGCTTGAACTAAAGTCAGTGAAGTTTCTAGAATTTAAGAAAAGGAGATGATAAAATACAGTGACTTTGGGTAGATATCATGAGAAAAAACATCAGGTGTGGTATGAATGCCACAAAAATGCAACACTATTCAAAAACGCAATGTAAAACACTTTACATTTGCATTATGAGGCATTTTATCTTGATTATTAATATTTCAAACAGGTGAAATTCTTTCTTAATTAGCTTGAGTCTCCTATCATCTATACCAGTATCATAATAGGCTATGGAAATAAAGAGAATGAACAAGGTCAGTAACATTCAAAAGTGTTTTGAACTTTATTCTGATTGCTGGAGAAAACATTGTTTAAGCCTCCTTTATCAGTTGACAATTGCAAGGTGAGACCTGATGTGTTAATTTTCTCACAGGGTGTTGTACATAGAGTGATGTACTTTACTCCTAAGAGAGAAGTAGCAACATGTTTATTAGTATAAAACAGATTTAACAAAGTTTGTTAGTATATGCAGCAGTGGTTTAACAAGATTTGATGGCAAAGTACACTTGATTATTTGCTGCACAGAGAACAGGGTCAGATAAAACTGTCAGGGAGACCCTTCCATTGAGTCATGAGGTTGAGAGAGGACCCTCTTATGTTCTAAACTCCTCCTCAGAGGGGAGATTAGGTGTGGCTAGATCCAGGCTTTGTCTCAGACTTGATCAATGGTTTACATCTAAAGGATTATATGTGCACAATCGATCCTTTATACCACTTAGCTAAGATTTTCAAAGTTTTAGCATGCTATTGATCACTTACTGACAATCTGTTGTGGCTAGGAATCTCTCAGCCTTGAGGAGTAACATTGAGAAGTGTCCCTACCCAAGAGGAGATCCTGTTGGGCAGACCACTGCCGTGCAGGAGAGTTCAGTGGGCACTGGGCTGTCCACTATTTATGGAGTAAGATAATTAATTCATAGTCACATTTGCAGAACAATTACAGAAGTCAGTTTCTTTCACAGTTAGCTTGAGTTGGACCTTAGCTAGCACTGTTAGGTGGGCACACTGTTCCAATTATCCCTTGACTGTTGTGTTGTTGTCTCCCTCATATTAACGTTGAGTTGGATACATCCATCACCACTGGCACAGATAGTTATCACTTGAGCATTGCCACGGAAACAAAGGTCAGGCTTGGGCAGGGGGTGGCTTGGGGGGTGAGATAGCACATCACCACACAGGGATGTCTTCCAGTCCCTCCTGTAGCTGCAGTCAGTGAATAGTAGATGCTCTGGCAGCAGCACAGAAGATTTTTGAAACAGATTATTCGATATACAGAATCCCCTGTCATCCGTCCTTGCACTCTGCAGGCAGGTTGGCTCAGGTACCTTCTGCATGGCTATTTTCTTTCTCTGCAGTCAGGAAAGAAGCAAGAGTGTAATTCTAATCTCAGAAATCCATCAACTCCAGAATACTTATGAAAATACTTCAACTAGATTTCTCAAGAATTCTGCAGTTCCTGTTGTATTTAAATCTGGCAAAAAGCATGCTTTAAAGAGACTTTTTTCCTGTCTGTCGGCTGCCATGAAAATGAATGGGGTGACACAATACAGTGTAATTTTGGTATCAGCTCCAAAAAAACATGGGGATTCTATTCCAAGTCTGGGGTAAAGTTAAACCAGGTTATTCTGCCAAGCCCTTTTTGGTTCTAGCTTCATCCTGACAGCAGATATTGCTCTGTTAGTAATCACCTGGGATTGTAAAGATTGCATTGTACATTAAATTACAATGACTGTATTTTTTTAGCTCCCTTGCTCTGCACACATATGCTTATGCATATGTGCCAATGGAGATCATTCAACTACATAAACTACTGATTCTGTGCAACCATTGTTTTTCCCACTTCATGTATAAAACCACAAAATTGATAATAATTTATTTGGAGCTTTTAATTTATTCATTTTTATTAGTGTTCAGGGTTCATACAAGATTATATAAACTGAATTGCTCATTATGTGGCAATTTCTGTAATGTGACAAAGTTTCAATTCCATCTTTCCTTAGCCAGAAAAAAGTTGATTTTTTAAAAAGTCTTTTTCTGATCTGTCCATCAGCCCACTTAAAAGATTGCTACAGAATAATTAAAATTCAAAATCATCTTTTTTTAATGTAGTTTCCATAACTCTTTCACTCATTTTTCAAACAGCTCTCCTTTACTTCTACATTATCTTCTAACAATGTCCTCAAAACACTAAAGCAAAATCTCAGGTGGAGCTGGGGAAACACTGCAGAACATATTCTGTAAACATCTTAGTTTTTAAATTATTCACTATGACTCTGCTAAAGCTTTCTCTTTTTCCATGAATTTTCTAAAGAATAAACTCCAATGAAATAATGTTTATCAAAAGAACAAGTTTTTAGTGAGCACTGCAAAGCCAGAAAGCCAATTTCAAAATCATAATTTTAAGGATTTGAATCAGAAATCTGAAACTAACTATTAGCACATGCAGTCAAGGAATTGAAGTGTGTCATGTGAAAGTACTCCCATTTCATATACAAAGACTATGTGGGAAAAAATACAGGTCATAAATTATCTTTTAAAATTCTTTGATTAACAACATTAGATATGAGAGAAATGTACTGAATAAAGCATGTAATGGAAATTTCTCTTTAGTACTTCTTCAAACAAATGTTCTATCAGTCTTCAGGTCTTCAGGTCACTTCCTACCATCTGTTTTGTGAGCTGAGGCTCCACTATAGTCAAAAGCAGACAGGTGATGTATGGCAAGAAGTTATAGGTGCTAGTATCACTGCCTTTTTTTTGTGATCCCTGTAGGGTGTACAAAGTTAATGATTTTCTCTTTTGAGAAGATGAGTGAAAAGATGTCCAGTTTAAATCTCCCTTGGTGCAGCTCTGAACCATTCACACACATCCTATCACTGGATACCAGGGAGAAGAGATCAGCATGAATAGAAGATGCAGAGAAAGGAAAAATCCTGGATCTGAGGCCGCAGAGGAAGAGACCAGGTATTAATCTTCACCTTGCTTTGCAGCAGAGGTGGCAAAACTATGTGACAAATTGCAGAAAATCAAGCCTGCATACCTAAACATCTCAGACCCCACAGATGGAAGAAAAGCTCCAGTGTTGGGTGGGGCACCATTCCCCATTCCCTGCTCTGCCCCACTCCGTGAACTCAGGGGCGACTGGTCAAGCTGTTACACTACACCAAAGCTAAATGTATGTCTTGATGCTTTTATGGGTCTTGAAACACAAAAAATAGTTTGACATCAGTAAATTTTTACCAATTTCCAGATAAACATTACTTGAGCATGTAGAGTCACCTTTCACAGTATCAGTGTGTCTGCTTATTAACAAAATGGATTTTGATTTGGCAACTGCTGCTTCCCATCCCATAACACTATGACAATATGCTAAAAGCAGCAATATAGACTGTTTTTTACAGGCAACTATAGCTCTTATTTATTTCTTCAATATCAAGGTCAGAAAAGGAGATTTTTACACTGCTATTGTGAAGTACTTTCCATATTTTACAAACCTGCTCTAGTTTAAACATGTAATAAATAATTTTTCTGTACTGATTTGTTTAATTAAGCTGTTCATGGATAGCACATCTCTCAGGGTTCAAAATTCACAGCTGACTTCTGCTTTAATTTTATTCCTGCTTCGCTGATGAAAAATATCATGACAAAAGGAGGTTGATGAAAATAGTTATGAGACGTTTTAAATATAAAATTACATTGCTAAATGAAAGTTATTTAACATTTTTTACTTAATTTTCTGGCTGTGCAGCAATAAAGCTAATATTGTGAGAGCAGTTTGTAAGTAATGATTTGTGTAATTAAAAAGAAATATAGAAATAGTATTTGTTCTTCCACCAATAATGAATTTTGTCCTCTCATTTAAAATCAATTTGTCTTCTCCCACCAGTCCCACAATATATTTTGCCTTCAATGCCTACACACTTAAATTGTTTGATTCATCAATCACTAAAAGGACAGGGAATCTCAGGAAAGAAAGAGGAAAGACCAACTTCAAAGTCCAGTATGGCACAGTTGAACACTTAAGATCAAATTATTTGAAGTAATGTACATCCAATCTGATGCCCATATACATGAAAGTGTAATACAAAACATAATGAACCATGCATATCTATAGATTTGTGGATGAACATTCTTATCATGCTAGTGATTTTAGTAGTATTTTTGTATTAAAGAAATTGTTCTCCACTGTTTCTTCAGATAATATTTGTGCTCAGCCACATAAACACAGAGTTGTGCAGCCACCCTCCTGAGCATCTTCAGTTATCAGAAGGGCAAAATGGTCTGGTTTCAAGACAAGGTACTGAGATAATATTCTTTCACTTGTTTAGTAACAGCACATAAATAATCTTAAATATTTTTTAAAGTCTAATTCATTAAGTGCCTCTGAAGTCCATGCTGAGAAAATATTTTTAAATGAATGCAATGGAAGCATAGAGCAAAAGGTGCCAAAATGACCTCCCACACAAGGTTACTGGCAGGTTGATCTCTGACAGTTACTGTATGACATCTATTGCTGGAATTAGAGAGTCACCTATAGATACACATGCATCAGATACAAGCAAAGGACACATTGCTGATGTTAACAAAGATGAAATATACTTCCATAACAAAGTATCTTCAGAGTTATAGTAAAGAACTGTTAAATTTACCTTATTCTATCTCTTTGCTTTTTAAAAATAATGAATATTAGTCAGTGATAGCTGTCTGGGAACTACTAGTTTTTCTTGATATGTCAGCCACAGCCTTCATCATCATATATGAATAAATATGATTAGGTTTTCCCAATTGTGTTTGCAATTATTCCTTTTTATTCTGTTCCTTCCAGTTTAATATTGTCTTGAGCACATGTTATTTCCTTGTCTGGGAAAAAAAATACAATATCATAATTAGTGTATCTGAATGGCACTGTGTCATTTTGTTGCCTGGGAATGATAAATACATTGTTGCTAGGAAACAGTTTCCAAAGACAAAATTTTCAAAACACAGCATTTATATAGATTTTTTTTTTTAAAGTCCCGAATATAATCACAAAGCAATGTGGAAACCTAAACAAAAGTCCCTTTATGGAGTTAGAAGGAGAGGGAGGGAGATAGTCTGTAGGCAGAGACAGCTAGTTATTAGCCTACTTTGC
The DNA here is from genome assembly GCF_017639655.2 of Falco naumanni. Taxonomy (NCBI): domain Eukaryota; kingdom Metazoa; phylum Chordata; class Aves; order Falconiformes; family Falconidae; genus Falco; species Falco naumanni. The sequence goes on from NC_054054.1 coordinate 55,835,258, forward strand.
TAGATAGCCATTATATTGCACATCCTTATTTTAACATCTTCCTATACCATGCGTAACATACCTTTCCAAGACTATGTATAATTCAAAGGCAGTATTCAAGCAAAATTGTAGTCCCCACTTTTCACTTATAGTGATCTGCATCATGGCAGCCTCAGTCAGAGCTGGGTGAAGTGAAAGCTTGTACTGAATGTGTTCAAACACTTTGAATGTTTCTGCATGGTCCAGCTGCTAGATGTGAGATTCTTTCCTAATGTGTCTCTTGAATGGCGTTGATTTGAAAAGACCAAAGGCTACTATGCATGAACTTGCACCTTTGCAGAATATTCTACATAGTCTTGCTTTTGGGGGATAACTGATCACAGAGACCCTCTCGTCCGGTTTGGTGTCTCCTCAGAAAGTGGGCTATTTCATTCTTTTTTTCCTAAGGGAAAGACTCGGTCACACACTCGTGTGACTTGCAGCTCACAGCCTCTGTGTTGAGCAGTGCAGAACAGCTCCATTTTCCCCCTCTGCATCCTTCTGCAGCAGTCCCTTGTACATGGTTTCCCTGCTAGGCGGTCCTTTGCTCTGAGCCACTTTCTGTGATAACATCTAGTCTGCATCTCAGAAACATGCTTAGAAAAAACCCAATCCTGCTCCATCTGCTGCCCTTGTTCTGCTTCAGGGACAGTATTTTTCAGCAGCTGTTTTCTGCTTAGGCACAGCCGTGGGAGGCAAATAGACCCTCTAACACCTGTAATGGCCATGACCAGTAAAGGATATATGTTTCATTAAACTGACAGGAACTTTAAGGACTAAAGGCAGTTTTCTTGCAGAAACAGAGACTGCCTGTGAGCCCACAAGCTGAATTACCTATGCGTATAGATATTGGCAGTAATATCCTCATTATCGATTGAGATTCCCAAGTAATCTAAATGAATACTTTACCACCAGCCTGATCAGTGACTGGTTCCTCTGATTGCTTCATTTGCTAGTATCCAGATGAGATGTTCTAGTCTGTTCTAGTCTAGTCTATAAAATTCCCTTTTTGCTTTATAAGAGGTGGTTGTTTCCACAAGATAGCCAATTCAGAAAGGTAGTAAAAGTCTGTTGGGAAGCAAATGGAATGAAATAAAGGCTCTGAATTCAGAGCTCAGTGGACACTTGGTGGAACAAGAAAAAGACTGCTGAGAGATTCCAGCTGTGCAGGTGTATGAGACAAAGTATCTATGTAATGATCATTCCTTTTCCACAGAAGACTAACTGAAACATTCCTTTGGTCCGTTCTATAGAAATGAGTTTATTTTTTCCAAAATATGAATTTTAGATAATTTCCTTGATGTAAACTAATAATATTTCCATTATGGTTAGAAGAATGTAATACTTCCATTGGACACTATAAAATACAAAAGCAAAATATAGGTAGGTAGACAGAGAAAACACATACTGTAACAAGTAATAAATAATATTTTGCAGATACATAGCCAAATTCAAGATTTCCTTTGCATGAGCTATTTCTCACTTCAGAGCTTTTGAACTATGGAAAACATCTGTTTTTAAAGCAACTACTAACACAAGCCTGTCTTGACAATGACTAAGGAATTTTATGCCATCATAAATTAAACTCCAAGATTTTTGCAATCTTTTTATTAGTCACCCATGTAAGACTAGTTCAAGTACTACTACAAGGTAGCCTGGGTACACAGTGGTAAGAGTTCTCTAATACAGAAATTGAGCAGCATATTTCACTGATTTCAAAGTCTTGTATTCTTACAATGTATAATGATCATCCATACTGGAACTGCATTTATGTCTGTAATATGCACTGCCATTAAAAGAAAATAGGCAGGGCAACAAAAGTGCAATGTATTTAAATGTCTTAAAATGTAATAACAGTTCTGAAGTTATACCTCTGATCCTGTAAACTAATGGCTAGGTAGAAAAAGATCTTAGGTACTCGAGTTCAAAACTGCAGTTCCAAAAGGCTGTGCTTTACTGGATGTTTAGCTAGGGAGATTATTAAACTTCATGTCCAAAAGCTTTGCTTTTAGGAGCCTGCAGTTTTGCAGTCCCAGAAACAGCTGACCCTGAGCTGCCAGGTATCTCATAAACCTCACTGGGACTGAGTCTACACAGTTCTCCGCCGTTTCTCATCCCTCTGGAATTTCCAGTCTGGTGAGTATAGTATGTTGGTGTTCAAGTGCCTTTTGCAGACAAATTCAAATGCATGCCACCAACACTCTGCACCAACCAAAAGCCATGTGACAGCATTAGTGTCACACGTGTCAAAATGAAAATTTCCCAGCAGTCCCAACTGATATTCTGGGTCAATCCTGACCCTTTAAAATGCGACTTTAAAAATGTTCAGCAAAACTTACAACTTTCCTGCTGTTTTCATGGCCAATAAAAATTTGTGGGTTCTTAGAACCACAACTCAGTTCGTTTGGAAGGGACCTCTGGAGATGATCAAACCCATACTGGTCCTAAAAGCAGGCTAACTTCAAAGTTCAAGCAAGTTGTTTAGTGTAAGCTCAGTGGAGCAAATCTCCAGGGTTGAAGAGCACAAAATTTTGCTTGATAACTAGTGTCAGTGCTTAATCACTCCCATTGTGATCTGCCACACCTTCACCCCAAACTTCACTGGAGTTTCCCGTGCTACAACTTGTGACCACGACATATGATGTTACTATAATTTGATGCATATAGCATAAATCAAACTTTATTACTGTAATTTTTTTTGTGAGTACTGAACTGAACGAGGCTTGCAGTGAAAGGGACTGATAACATTTTTTCCCTTACACATAGCTTTTAGATATGTAAAACAGAAAACTTACAGTAAAGCTGATGATTAGTATTTCTCTCTCAGATTATCTTGTTTAAATAAGGTTTCTCTAATAAACTTCCACTGATTTAAGTAGCTTCTCTAGAAAAGAAACATTATCTAGCTGGTGTCAATAGAAATATAAACTATTCAAAAACTGAAGACAAAATTATAGCAGTTGGAGAAATCATTCCTTAACAAGATTGCTAAAACAGGAGTATAGAATTTAAATAAAAGTTGATCCTAAACTGGAAGTATTTGGAAATAGTGACTGGATGGTAAACAATCTCTTTCAATGGGAAAAAAGGATGGAAAGCAATCTCAGTGAAAGAAACAGTTTCTGTGTAATCAAATGACTGTTGGAGTTATGGTTTGCAAGAGAAAAATGTAGGTGTTTGTAAAAATCTATAGGAACACATGCAAAATTGTATGTGTAATTCCCAGGCTGGCCCTTCCTAAGTGAAGAGGAATGGTTTTACCAGTGTGAATTATTTATAGAAGCAAATAAATTAAACTGAATTTGTAAACATTAGGTTTTGATAAATTATTTTAGTTTCCTTGCAACCTTTACATGTTCTTGGGAGTATTCTGGCTGAAATACATTCCTAATTCTTAGCAAATCAAGTTGCCAATATTCAGTGCTAGTTTCTGAACATGCCATTAAGTTCTCTGAAACATTTCTGATAAAAACTATAACAATTAGAACATTTGTCAGTACATTCTTTCCCTACAAGTTGTGTCTGAGGGAGACCACTCAAACTAACCTTGAATTTCAAGACAGAACTTGTCAATAAGTTTGCCATGAGGATGTGCATATAAGGTTTTATAGAAGAATATGCACTCAAATGTAATGACAGGTCCATCCTTAAAATGCATTGTAGAAATACCAATTTTCCTCCATGGCGAGTCCCAGAAAATGTATCTTGTACAATATGAAGAGAAACTGCCATTTATTTCTGAAATTTGTAAACTTAGCTGAATATTTTTATTGAAAAGCTGCTTTGTTTTGACAGCTTTGGAGGCATCTCATGTATTAAAAATATTTTCTCTGTATTTTTCAGCAAGACACCAGAAGAGAATATCTTGACACCTACTGTGGGCTTGCCTTGTGCCAATTTTCTAGATAAATTAATTATCTTTCTTTCCTCTTCTCTATAGTGTGTGTGTATATGTATTTATAATGCTTTATATAAATTAAGAATGTTTTCAGTTTTGGTGTGATCAAGTATCACTGGAGGAACCTGGAAGAAAGTTTCAGAAACTTCCATTGGGACATCTTGCAATGAAGACATATAACTACAGACATGTTTTTCTGAATTGGAAGAGGTGGGGAGAAAAAACCCTTTTATTTTACAGTGAGCTTGTATTATGTCTGAGCTGCTTTCCTATTCCTTTGTGCAGTAATATAATACACAGAAATTACTATCCTCTGATTATTTTCTACTCTGTAATCGATGACATGGTCATCCTTTTAATTCTCTAATGTTCCTCATTGATTCAATCAAATAGAAAAAAAAAACCTGTTGTGAGGCTTTATAAGGATGAAATTATTTAGGTTTGACAAGATTTGAGCAGAAAGAGGAAAGACTTTCTAAAGCTGTTATGCAATTAGGCTACATAATGGCAGCTGAAATTCAACATGGAAAAATGCAAAGCATGGCATATCAGAGGGACCAATTTAAAACTTCTCACATATACAAAAAGTCCGAAGAAGGTCAAAGAAAATTATTGAAGTCAAGGAGATGAAGAACTTCCCTACAAGGAAAGATTAAAAGCAGCAGGACTAATTAGTTTGAAGGGGGCGGGGGGATAGGTTTTTTAAGAGAGTGAAAGCTGCTACAGTAAAGATATATACCAAATTAGAAATTCTAAAAAGAAGGTTAATCCAGTACTCTTCCCATAATATAAATATGTGAAAGGATTCACAGACAGTAAGAGTAATATATTTGAAATTGTTCAGGGGAATACTTTTTTATGCGAAGTGCAACTAACCTGTAAAACTCTCCATGGAAGATAATATTTTTTGTTATTGTTTAGGATATTAACTCCTCACTTCCCCTGACAAGTAAAACTAATTTTTCCCAAGATATCTGGTATTATGGATTATACTTCCACGGAAGCATCAGTTATAGAATATTCTCAGAGGCAGACTGTTGAGAAAGCTACATGGTTTTCAGCTGTTCCAGCAAGGCAAACCCTCCACTTCTGCAGCTGGCTGAGGACCTGAGAATGAGAGCACAGTAAATTCCTAGTTCTCATGGCTGATGCAGGGAAAAATACGGCTCAGATGGCTGAGTGTTTCCCTGCAGTGGTACTTCTCCAAAATCAGTCTTCTTCAAATCCCATTCTGCAAAGTGTTCTATACTCTGATTCATATCCAGCAGGGTACTTTACTTAACTTCAGCATTTATACTTTTTTGATTTCTGCACAAGTTTAACCCCTTGGATCTACAGGTAACTAGAGAAAGAGAAGAAGGATAATGGATGTATCTGTAACTGTTCACTTCAGACAGCAGACCTCAGTGCATGCCATTTCCCCAGTGATATCTCACAGAACAAAACCTTTTTTTACTTGCTCCACACAGTGCATAAGAAAGGTAAAACTCGGCAAGCTTAAACTTACAACACAGCAGGATGATTTTTTTTCTAATGCTTCTCACTTCCTGATGGAATTTGGGAAAAATGATTAGTCTTTGCTCTCAGGGCCTCTCTGGATTTTCTTCCATGCATCTTTTCCACCTCCTTGTTCTAATAAAAATGTTAAATTTGTGTCTTCTCTCTTTGATGTTGTATGGGATTTATATAAACTTACTTAACTGTTATACAGCTATTTTGAGCTATGTATCTCCAAATGCTTTTACAAAATAATGTGATTGATTTAATATATTCTTTAAATTTCCTGTGTCACACCCCAGAAACAAAGTAGTAAAAAGTATTTCTTATCACAGCAAAGTCCAGAACAAGCCCAGACATCTTGAACATATGAGTTTCATGCACATTAAATAATTTAGTAAAATAATCAGAAAGTCAATGATCAAGGAGTTTTAAAATAAATTCTAATAAGCCTTTTTTTCTAATAGTTTTCAAAACATTTGGAAGTCTCAGAAGCATCCTTTTCTGAAAGGAAAGGCATACATTTTAAGGTGTTTTTTCCCTTTAGGGATAAAGGTTGAAAATTTGACATACAATAGAAGGTTAGCTTCAAACTTAATTCTGATGTAAGAAATGACTCACTTTCACAAGTATCCAAATCACTAACAAAAAGAGAAGGGAAAAAGATTATGTAAATAAAAGCAGCAGGAATTTTGGATAAGGAGTGCTTTTACAAGCTTAGTTAAACATGGTAGGACAGTTATACAGCCTAGTCAAGTATGGCTGATTGATTTTTATCTGTAAATTGTTATCAACTGTGAATGCCGGCTGCAGGTTGTTGTTAAAATCAAGAGCACTGTGCATTTTATTTAGAGAACAGTGGTTGCATAATAAATCAGTTTTCCCATTAAAAGCATGCAATTAGTATTAATTACTTCATCATAAAGAGCAAAAGCATACTAAAAAGTTGCCAGAGATGCTGGGTTGAAAAGCACCATTAAAACCAAGATTATTATATTACACAGAAAGAGCTGGATGCCCCCAAAGCCTGGAGAAAAAGTCAGAGCTCAAAGAAATGGTACATATAGCAGCACATTATGCAAAGTACATGTAGGATTTTGATGAAGTGGGAACTCTCTAGATGCAAAAATTTTAAAATAAATACAGTCCATTAATAGAAAGTGGCCATGTGTTGGGCAGATTAAGTCCTAAGGAGAGCTATTTCCAATATAAAGTGATATGACACTCAAGTATTAATGTTAAGGTCTAGCAGGCTGGGGGTACCACATATTACAATTCTACTCTCATATGTTGAGGAAATACAGGTGAAGAGAAAGACTGCTGGGATGGTAAAAGGCTGGAGAGATTGCTATGTGACAGCAGGCTAAAAAAAGCTTGATTTTTCAGCCTAGCGAAATGAAATATTATTGGGGATTATAATTCCTGCCTATAAATGCAGCAGAGGAGTATACACATGGAAAGGAAAAAGCAAACATGAGAGAACATATTCGAAACATTTTAATCTGAATTATTCAAAGGTATACACTTTCAATGCATTTACATTTTATTAGATGGGTTTGTCATGATGCTTTAGCTTTGTAGAAGACAAACATGAGGAAGTTGAGCGCAAGTTGATAATGAAAGTGATTAGTAGTTTGTCTGGTTTGAGGAACGTTGCATGGCAGGGAGGAATTTTGTAGAGAATAGGGGAAAATGGTGTTAGAAGTAGGCCACAGGGTGTACATGAAAAGTCTCATTTCTGTATCAGTGCCAAGTAGGTAATAGGGACATTTAAGCATGAGTTATAAGAAATTAATAAGTAGTATATCTTGTGGTTCATTAGAGAACATTGTGTGAGAACCTACAGAGAAGTCTATGATATGGCATTACACAAAATAGGATCTAGAGTTCTCCCAATAATGCTTATCTAAGTACTTAGTATATGAATAATTAATTAGCTCAAAAAGTGCCTAATACATACATATTAGAAGATGGAAACCAGTAAGAGAATGTTACAATATATGATGAACTAATTAAAAGCGTAAAGGGGGTGTAGTTAAGATTTTCTGCATTCCAGCTGCTGGCCAGATGGTCTCGTATGTTGTTTGGTCACCAGCGTGTTGTAGCAGTGTGTGCTGGACTTGTACTACACTGTTCTGAATAGATACTAATGTGTAACAGAACAGATGCTGATGAAAGTTGAAAAAGCAGATTGAGCTTAATTTCTGGAAAATGTGGAAGCAGGAAGAAATCCTGGACAAAACATCTACAGGCAGTAAGTGAGCATTTCTGCTCCAGGGCACCTTATGGGGCAGATGCTGGGAAGAGCAGATGGCTGCAGGGCTGCAGGCTTTGGGCCTCTCAAAGAGGGGCTTTGTACAGCAGGAGTGAGTTCCTTAGGACAGAGGTGCAATTATCTGCATTATTCTGTAGCCAAAGTCATCTACTCAAGCAAGAAGAGTTATTTTTGGTACCTTTTCCTGAAGACTTCTTGCTCACATTCTGCAAATAATTCTACCACCAATGCTCAGTGGAGACTTAGCCAAAGGTGGGAGGGAGAGGAGGAGTTTTATCTGTGAAAAAAATACCATTAGAGTGAGCACACTACTGGTCAGAGCCATCTCACAGTTACAATATGGCTGTCATGGACTACACCGTTACCATCACTTTCCCTGACTGTCACGATCACTTTCACTGACAAATAACATGCAATGTTCTCAATGCCAGTGGACACTTCAGAATATGTGACTGCTAGAGTCCTTTGGCAGAACAAAAGAAAATGGACCACAGTATCTAAAATGTGAACTTTTAGAAAGCTTAATCCCACTGTGAATTTTTGGAAAAAAATGAGAGAGTTTTCGTGTTCCAGTGAGGCAATGTCTTGCATAAATACCAGGGATCTGACTGAGATACATTTTAAGCTAGGTCATGCCTTCTTTTTTCTGCCAAATATAATTAAAAATGTATTGAAATCATGCAAGCTGCACTATTCATTAAGCATTTGCAGGTGTAACACCATGAGAAGCACTGCTGCTGTTCTGCTTTTGGCAGTTGACATTACCATGGCAAAAAACATGCTGAGCAAATGAAGTGTCTGCACATTGGAAAGTAAAAGTATGACTGAGGTTGAGAAAAACAGTTTCCTAAACTAAATTTCATCTATAACACAACTTCTTGAAATTCTCCTTTAATTAAACACATTAGTGGTGAAAATATAACAAATAAGGACTAGGTCTGGCTAGAAACATAAATGGAAAGGTGTTTTTTTCCCCCTTCCTCAGTAATTCTGCAAGTTTTGATTTCTGCCCTTAATTAGAACTAATCCAGTGTTCTCAAGTTTGAAGTCCTTTATGAAATTTTCTTTTCCATTGTGAAATACATTCAAACATCATCTTAAATTATGACGTTTGGTTTTAAACCTAAAGATCATTAATAGCAACATAAATTCAAGACCAGGGAGAAATCTTCCTGACAGCTGCAGGTTTTTGGCAAGAAGGTGTTTAAATATATACTTTACACCAGACAAAGATAGAATCATAGAATTGTTTTAGCTGGAAAAGACCTTTAAGATGATGAAGTCTGACTATTAACCTAGCACTTCCAAGTCCACCACTAAATGATGTTCCTCAGTGTCACATCTACAGGTCTGTTAAATATTCCAAGGGATGGTGATTCAACCACTTCCCCCGGCAGCCGGTTCCTGTGCTTGACAATCCTTTCAGTGATGAAATTTTTCCTAATAGCCAATCTAACCTCCCCTGGCACAACTCGAAGCCATTTCCTCTTGTACTATGCTTCTTACTTGGGAGAAGAGATTAACACCCACCGACCTTTCAGGCACTTGCAGAGAGTCATAAGTTCTCCCCTCAGCCTCCTCTTCTCCAGGCTAAAGAACCCCAGTTCCCTCAGCTGCTCCTCGTAAGATTTGTGCTCCAGACCTTTCACCAGCCTCGTTGCCCTTCTCTGGACATGCTCCAGCACCTCAGTGTTTTTCTTGTGAGGGACCCAAAACTGAACACAGTATTTGAGCTGCGGCCTCACCAGTGCCAAGCACAGGGGGACAATCGCTGCCCTAGTCCTGCTGGCCACACTATTTCTGATACAAGCCAGGGTGCTCTTGGCTGCAATGGCCACCTGGGCACACTGCTGGCTCATGTTCAGCTGTCAGCCAGTCCTTTTCTGCTGGGCAGCTTTCCAGCCGCTCTTCCCCAAGCCTGTAGCGTTACGGGGGTTGTTGTGACCCAAGTGCAGGACCCGGCACGGAGTCTTGTTGAACCTCATACACTGGCCTTGGCCCATCGGTCCAGCATGTCCAGCTCCCTCTGCAGAGCCTCCTGCCTTCCAGCAGATCCTGCCCTCCCAGCTAGCTGTCATCTGCAAACTTACTGAGGGTGCACTCGATCCCCTCATCCAGATCATTGACAATGATATTAAACTGAGCTGGCCCCAGTACTGAGCCCTGGGGAACACCACTTGTGACCGGCTGCCAACTGGATGTAACTCCATCCACCACTGCTCTCTGGGCTTGGCCATCCAGCCAGTTTTTTACCCAGCAAGGAGTACACCCGTGCACGCCGTGAGCAGCCAGTTTCTCCAGGACACTGTGAGAAACAGTGTCAAAGGCTTTACTACAGTCTAGGTAGACAACATTCACAGCCTTTCCCTCATCCGTTAAGCTGGTCAATTGTCATAGGAGGACATCAGGTTAGTCAAGCAGGACCTGCCTTTCATAAACCCATATTAACTGTCCTGATCACCTGGTTGCCCTGCACATGCTGTATGATGACACTCAGGATGATCTGCTCCATAACCTTCCCTGGCACTGAGGTCAGGCTGACAGGGCTGTACTTCCCTGGATCCTCCTTCGGGCCATTCTTGTAGATGGGCATCACATTTGCTAACCCCCAGTCAACTGGGACCTCCCTGGTTAGCCAGGACTGCTGGTAAATGATGGGAAGTGGCTCAGTGGGCACTTCTGGCAGCTCCCTCAGTATGCTTGGGTGGATCCCATCTGGCCCCATAGACTTGTGTGTGTCTAAGTGGCGTAGCTGGTCACTGACCACATCTCCTTGGATTACGGGGGCTTCATTCTGCTCCCTGTCCCTGTCTTCCAGCTCAGGGGGCTGGGTATACCTGGAGGACAACTGGTCTTACTGCTAAAGACTGACGCAAAGAAGGCATTAAGTATCTCAGCCCTTCCTTCATCCTTTGTCACTATGTTTCCCACTGCATCCAATAAAGGATGGAGATTTTCCTTAGCCCACCTTTTCCTGATGATGTATTTATAAAAGCATTTTCTATTGTCTTTTATGTCAGTAGCTGGATTAAGTTCTATTTGGGCTTTGGCCCTTCTAGTTTTCTCTCTTTATAACCTCAGGACACTCTTTCGTCCTCCTGAGTTGCCTGCCCCTTCAGCCAAAGGCCATAAATTGAACTTTTTTTCCTAAGTTCCAATCAAAGCTCTCTGTTCAGCCCTCTTCAGTCTTCTTACCCCCTGGCCTGTATTTCAGCACATGGGGACGGCCTGCTCCTGTGCCTTTAAATTTCCTTCTTGAAGACTGTCTGGCCTGCCTGGATTTGTTCAGCTTTTCTGGATTCCTTTGCACTTCAGGATTGCCTCCCAAGGGACTCTGTCAACCAGTCGCCAAAATAGGCCAGAATTTGCCCTCTGGAAGTCCATGGTAGCAGTACTGCTGACCCCGCTCCTCAGAAAATTGAAAACTCCGTAATTTTGTGATCGCTATGCCCAAGATGACCTCCAGCCACCACATCACCCACAAATGCTTCTCTGTTCACAAACAGCAGGCCCAGCGTGGTGCCTTCCTCAGCTGGCTCCCTCACCAGCTGTGTCAGGAAGTTGTCTTCCACACGGTCCAGGGACCTCTTAGGCTGTTTCCTCTCTTCTGTATTGTACTTCCAGCAGACATCTGATAAATTGAAGTCCCCCACAAGAACAAGGGCTAGAGATTGTGAGACTTCTCCCAGCTGCTTATAGAATATTGCATCTGCCTCTTTCCTGGTTGTGTGGTCTATAACAGGCTCCCACCAGGATATCTGCCTTGTTGGCCTTCCTTCTGATTCTTACCCATAAACACTCAACCCCATCATCACCATCATTAAGCTCTAGATAATCAAAACACTCCTTGACTTACAGGGGCTACCCCACCACCTCTCCTTCCTTGCCTGTCCCTTTTGAAGTGTTTATAGCAATCCATTGCAGCACTCCAATTGCGCAAGTCATGCCACCATGTTCCTGTGACAGCAACCATGTCATAGTTTTGCTGCTGCACAATGGCTTCCAACTCCTCCTATCTGTCACCCATACTGAATGCGTTGGTGTAGATGAACTTCAGTCGGGCTATTGATCCCACCACATTTTTGATTCTGTGATTGAAACACACTTGCTCACATTCAATCAAAACTTTTTGTTTCATGCTCTTCTAGCTCAGTAAAATTCCCTGTTTTGAAACTTACCCTCTAGATTTGTGCTCTGTCTCTGGCCAACAAAACATTTTTTTATTAAGCCAAAGCTTAATCCAAACCATTCTTATTAGTATGTTGTCAAGTCTCAGTTTGAATTTCCCTTTGAGCATCTTGGAAAATCTGCTTAATGGACTTGCCATCATGATAGTCTATCTGCTGTAACAAGACTTCTGATTTTTTGCTTCTTTTCCTTCAAGAACAAGAATCCCCGGTTATTACTTTAATGACTAGATAAGCACTTCCTATGCATTCTTTTTTTTAGTTCAAGTAATACAATACATATCAGATATTTCTTTTTGCAGACAGTGATTTCTATGTACTCAAAATTCCCTCATTACAGGTTATTTTTACAAACTCTATAATCATTTTTATGTGTCATAACCCACCAAAGTTGCTTGTGATTTTGAATAGTATCTTATCTATATCCAGTTTAATTCTTGGTTGATGGCATGGAAGAATTATCTAGATTTGGAAAGAACAAAGACAAATTCAGTGCCAAAATTATGGTAAGCTGCAGGTGGGACTGGTAGCTTTCCAAATCACATAAATAATCATGCGAACTTTCCTAAAAGATTTTTAAAAATTTATAAAATAACTGAAATGAAAAATATGAATATCTGTGACATGTAAGTAGCAGAAGAAAAACTATAATCTATGCTGTGTCTGTACATGATTGTATTCATCAGAATTTTTAAAAATGCAATACCAAAGTCAGCAAAATATTACCAGATCATGTTCTGTATAACAGGTCCTGTTCATTGAGTGGTGTCACCCCTTATTTTGTGCTGCTTATGTGTATGTCTTATGTGAACAATGGCAATGATCTGATGATATAAATTAGATCAAAAATTAACATGTCAACTCTTCGCATTTATAAATGCGAATTATAAATTTATAAATTTAGTGAAAACTAAATGTTCCTATGATGTATGGACTGCCCACTCCTTGAAGTCCACAGTTAATTCAGCATTTTGCAGTTACATAAGAATAAACAACACCTAGCAAAGGTGAAAAGAATCATAGATGCAGGAAAGTCAAAAGATTAAAGAATAAACATGCTAATAGGTGCAGGAGGCAGATAAGCAGTGAACTTCATATTTACCTTTGAAGATGGCAGTGCAAAATAAACAGGGCAGCCCAGCAAAGCACCTGTGTATGCGGGCTATTTGGAAGCAGCTGGGTACTCGAGCCCTGTTCCTAGCCAAGCACTGGGAGCCAGGTGAAGCTCTGCCCTCATGCAGCAACTGCACTGCCAGTGCCCTACACACTTTATTCAGGGCTATCTTTTGTATCTGTACATAATGCAAGGTGCATCAAGAGATGTGTCCATATCAGACCATAGAAGAAAACCAAAAAGAAGTATTGAATGTTAGTTATATGCCAGTTAGGAATGCAAAATAAATTTGGAAAATTAAAAAAGAAAAGGTAGTTAGATGACCCCATATCATTATTTTTTTCCAGGTCAAATGAACTTTTTAGATTCTTTCCAGATTAATTTGCTCATTTCTTTTTTTCAAATGGATGAAAATATTTAATTTAATTCTGAGCCTATAACTCTGACATATCGAGTAGTCAGGAGCTGAGACTGTCACTGCAAAACCTATAACTATGGCGAGAATTGTACCAGCCTGCTCTCACCCCTTCCTTTTCCAAATACTCTGTCCATAGTATTGCCCTATTGAATGAAGCATTTTTTTTCCTCAGAGGTTCAATTATCAACCAAAAAGACCTACCATTCCATTCAAGTTTGGGAGAGGTTCTAGAACAGGTCTTCTTATTGGTGGAGGTGAAGATAAGAACCCCAGCATGCTTCAAGGTGTTTTCTCTAGCAGCTGAAGAAAAAGATTTTGTGATATCGTTGATTGTAATGGTAGGAGTTGTTATGTTCCTGGACAAGCAGACTTCTTTTTTTAAAAAAAAAACAACTGGAATTTTTTTCATCACTGATAGTATGATTAGTCTGTCTTTAGAACAAATATAGCAATACTCACTGTTATGCCTACAAGTTATATTTTTCATACATCAATGGGTTAGATTTGTCAGTCTTACCGCTTTCACAGTATTTAATACAAGGAGGACAAACAGCAAGGATTGCAGTCACACTTTTTACTACTGTTCACAAGCTTTAAGTGATGAGAATTAAACAAATAAATATTTTTGGGTTTTAGTATCAAAGGAGAACAAGTATCAGTGCCAACAGCTTGGAAATATCATCTTGAGGATGCTATGAAAAATGGGGGAGAGCATACATACAGCAGCATCAATCATTTGTTAATACCGGTAGACTGCTGTATCTATATGGATCATGAGACTGCTGTGTGGCTATTCAATACCTGTGCATCTCAGATGAATGTAAAGTCATAACTGTTTCCCATGGCATCCAGAAGAAATTTATTTAAGAGTGAAAGAGAGTACAGATAACCAAAAAAATCTGAGGTTTGTATGTGTATATTCACTACCTGCAAATTTTTGGCCAACCTTTTCTCATCCATCTTTTATCTTTGTTCTTTAGGCTCCAAAAGCTCTGTATTTTCTCATTACTTTTCCTTTAGATGGGATCTGGAAACTAATGCAAACCTAGAAAAATACTAAAAGGATCTCTAATTTGATACTCATTAAAATCCGATTTGGTAAAAATGATAAGTGTATTCATACTAGCCTCAAGGCTGTACCGACAACCCCCTTTCAGCTGTCCAAGAGGTTAAATTCAGAATAAAAGCACACAATTAATGCATTTGATATTAAAGCCTTCAGTTTGAGATGTCTGTTTTAAGTATGCTTTCCTAGCTAATATATTTTACAAATAATTTTTCATGCAAATATTTATTAATACATATTTTATGTTAATTGCTTCTGCCAGCGTTTGGAGTTCAGGAGTCTGTATTGAAAGCTGAACTCATTAATACTATCCAAAAGCTTTTGTTGTCTCATAATCCTTGAAGTCTGTCAACAACTTCAAAGTCATCTGATATCTATTAATTTTTTGTATCTTTTCTAGCCCTAACTTTCCCTTCCCTGGCACACAGAAGGCTGGTTTCATAAAAGCAAAGTAGAAGATTAAAGATACTAAATTTTGTTCTCATAATCACAGCAATAGAAATGTCTTCAGAATTACTTCAAATAGAAAAGTATTTAATTTTAATTTACATTCACATCTTTGAAAATATTACAGCAATACATGACAAAATCTTAAAATATACTGTATGGTACTTGTCTATAAGTATTAAATTCAGTTTCAGTGTCTTTTTCCACAATTAATTGTGTTCTTTAGTTTATCAACTGTTCGAACCGTCTTGAATTGCTGTTAACTTGTATGATACTTAGAACTGAGTACATTTGCAGTTGACTTACTTGAAAAATAGCATTTTCTGAATATCTGCAAAATCCTTCTGACTTAACCTCCACAATTGTACTGCTGCCGCCAATTTCCATGACAACTTTTACAAGATTAATTAAAACCTGATCTGAAAATGAGTAAGCTAGACACCTAAAAAATGGTGGTATGAAAATGTTGTTGCTATTTTGAAAGTACACCTTGGTCGAGGAGCACTTCCTTTTCACCCATCCCTTAGGATATACATGATCCTTGACAGCTTCTCAGGGACACAGCTGCTTCAGCAAGTCCCCATGCTTTGCCAGACTCTCTCTGCTCATCACCTTTAACCATGCTGCCTGGGTTATAAATTATTCTTCTGGACTATGCTGCAGAAAATGTTCAGTACTTGTGTTTGCAGGCTCTAAGCTGCTGCTGACTTACTTTGAGTGAAGCAGATTTGTTGGAGATGTAATGATCAAGTCTCACCAGGCTCTGCCACCCCTAAGAATTTTCTCCTACATTCTTCTTTGCCATGCCAAGGACTCATGTGTGGCTACCATCCCTGGCAGGGTGATTTGCCACCTCTAACTGTCTGGCCTCCTCCTTACATACCAGCAGAAGAAAAGACAGGATCTGGGGGCAAACAATAACCAATGTTAAAAGCTTTTCCTTTCCAGACTTTACTATTCTACATTCTTGTCCTAAGTGCATAAAAATTACTAACAAGGTACAATTATTTCTTTTTTTCTTTCTTCTTTCTTCTTTTTTTTTTTTATTTTTTAGATTTTTTTTCTTCTTTTTTTTTCTGAGGTATGAAAGAATAGATGGGAAAGTTCCTATTCAAATGTCAAAATATTGAGGTAAAGAGATAGCAATAGCCTTTCACTCAGACATTATGATTACTTAAACACATTGCCATGAAAAGGCAAACAATCAGCAGAGTTCTTTAAAAGGTTCAGTGCAAATTAGTTTCTGGCAAGGACTGTATGTTGTTCAAGGCTTTATCAAAACTCTTCATTTACAAATTACCTCATGAAAAAGAAAGGATGCTAATTGTGCTATAAAATGGGGCAGAAGCCTCAGAAGCCTTCTCAGGGCACTGGACAGTTCATTCTAGGTTGGTAGTTTGGGGTATCACCTACCACTGCCTCCATCTCACAGGCAGCAGCACTTGGGAACTAAACACATTAATCAGAAACAAACATTTATGTGTGTCACTTAACAGTTTAATTCTAATCTGGAACAGTATTTTAAATGTGAAATGCAAACATTTCTTTTCCCCTTTCTTTAAAGGAAATGTGTTATTTCAGGATGTGTAGCAGCACTACTCTAAGTCACGTTTGTCCTCTCTGCCAATAGGTGGCACTAGGAATTTTCACATGCAAGTCTGTTGAACTTAACCTTCAGTTTTTAGCCATCTGAATAATCCTGTATAAACATTTCCCAGCATAAAATACTTTGGAAATACCACAAACTGTATCCTTCATTTATTTACAATAGTGTCATTCCACTGTTTTGAGAGAAATATCTAAAGAAATATAACGGTTATTTACATTACTGTTTATATTATTGACACTTGGAGACATTTTTGGCTTTCTGTTTTCTAAGTTGTTGATTTTCCATCATTCTTTTATGACCAATTTGTTGAACTCACTTTATGAGCTCGCTAAGATTTTTATCAGAACATGACAAATGCTGCAGTTTAGTTATTTCATGCATGCTTTCCATAATTCTTGCCAGTCTTGTTCAAGGGAAGGACATGAAAGACATTTGCACCCTGTCAGATAAGGTTTCTCCTCAGGGTAGCACTGCAGTAGCAGGACATTCTTGCCAGTTTCCCTTCATGTTGAATAGGGTCTGATGGTTAAATGTTCTTCATGAGGAGGATGCATCTGTGAACAAGCTCTTTGGCTCCTTTCCAAAACAGCTGTGATATGCTGACCTCCGGAGCATGATGCAAACAAGGTTCTGCTGGTTCCTGTGGGAGGTGGGCATCACTGAGAGCATCTGAGAGGGTTGCAGCTCTAGCAGGGAATGGAGCATGAGCTTTTTTTCTTTGTAATTGACTTTGCTGTTAAAGGGTCAATAGCTTTATGCAACAGAAAATTGAATAAAACATAACTACCTTCCTAATGTCTTCTCTTCTGACCTTGCTAATGGTCAACATATTTTTACTGGACTGAGGTTAAAACTGTTCTTTTGGCATCCAAGCAGAATCTTGTTGTTTGTGGTATTTGAAAAGGTGCACTTTAGTAAAATCTGACTGTGTGGGAGCTGAAATGAAATTTGAAACTGGATAAGAAAGAGACTGCAAGGGGAGGGGGGGGGGGGGGAAGAAAAAAAAAAGATGGGAAAGCTTTTTATAGAAATGGGAAAGCAAACAGGAAAAGAAAAGGGTGTAGGGAGAACAGTAAATGCAGGATGAAAAGGCAATGCAAAGAAGTACTGGAAAGAAAATGGAAGAAAACGATGTAGTAACATCAATTTTTCAAATAGGCTATTCTGCAAATAAATGCTATTGCTAGAAGGATACATTTTTCACTGTTCAGGTAGCATCTGCTGAACAGCATGTTAGCAGATATTCTTATGTAGAAACAGTTCCTTCTGTGCTTTGTAAACTGCATCCCTTCTGTGAGTAAAGAAATAAAGTGAAACATTGGCAAAGCGCTTGACAGGGTGAGCTCTGCCCATGCTGCCTGCCCCCAGCACTGTCTGACATGGTGCTGGAGCAGTGCTGACCTCTGCTAACCAACCCTGCTGTTCAGAAACCCAGCATCAGTAGTCTTCCTCTGGCTCATGCTAAACACATCCTCAGGACTTCTGGTTAGCTCAGCCTGAACAAAACCCATTCATAATACCTTGTGAAAAAAAACATGCAGCAGGCTGTGCTGAGTGTACCATTTTGTCTGAAACAACTAGTTCATGGAGACACTATCTCAAACCATTCAGTGATGTTCTCCCTCTGGGGCTATTAAAGAGGATTGTAAGCCAGCCAGCATCTTGGATAGACTTCTACTGCTGGACCAGGCCAGCACGGAGACTAAATCTGGAAGCCAAAGACCTACCTATGGGCAAACAGCAGAGGGGAAGGTGCAGGAGAAGCAGAGTAAAGAGGCTGGGGCTGCATGGAGGCGATGGGCAGGCTGCTGGGCAGAGCAGAGCCTGCAGCAGCTGTACCAAATGCCATCATGCTTTTCCAGCAAGAAACCCATCTTCCTTGACACCCCAAGTAGCAGAGAGGGGTAGGAAATCCTTCTGCAGCTGTGCAGTTTGCAACCCAAGGCCAGTCTCATACCCTGGAGCATCCCATGTCTGAGGAACAGGAGTGGAGAAAGGAGAGAAAGGCAGTGGGGTCCTTCTGGGACCTTGTCTGAGATCTCTTTCTCTGCATCCACAGTGCTCCCCAAATCATCTATGCCTCTTTTCCTTAGCAAAGAGAGACTTGGGCAGCTCTTTTCTGGACAATTTACTTTTTCTTAAAGGAACTCCATCATTAGGCTCACAGCAAGCAGAGGTATTTCAGGAGGGACCCATACTAGTGACCGTCTTTAGGAGGAAAGAAAAGCACTCTGTGGGGAGAGCTCCATTATGAATCTTTGTCTTAGAAAAACTTCTGCTCAGCTTTACCTAGCTAAAAAAACATGTGTATGTATATAAAATCACACGCAACTATGGCAGAAAAGAATGAGAAAAGAAATACCATGTGGCAAGCATGGCACATATTTAACACACTAACAAAATATACTTGTGTACTATAGTGTTAAACACAGTATGGGAAATTATATAAACAAAATTGGAAGAGACCTAAGCATATAAACTCAGTATTTCTCAAAGGAGTTTTCTCACACAAGTTGTTTTCACATTTTCTTGTGGGATTTTAATGTAATTTACTTTGACATCTGACAAATGATTGCTGAAAGTGTTTATATGACATCCAATATACGTTGCAAATTTTTATAACAGACTTTGCAATAGCTGTGATATGAAATTTGCATCACCAGTCTTTTTCAAATAAAACAACGTTTTGAAAGCATTAAAATTATTGCCAGGAAGAAACATTAAAAAATTCCAATTCATTTTGTATTTTCAAAAACCTCTGCTATTTTCCGAAGTGCCCATTTATCTCAGAATTTTGAGCTTGTTATGTTGTCAAAGCTTTCACTTTTGATTAACATATGACTTCCTGAATATTAATTTGCGGTTTGGAAAGCACATTTTCTTAAAATTGCTTTGCAAAGCTGTATGAAATGTTGTTTTAAGATGCTTTGATACTGAAAACTGTTTATATGATTGACATTGCTATTTTCTTTTGTACTTTTTGGTTTTGGTCATTACTTCTCAGGTACAACAGAAAAGATCTGGCTGTTATTAGAGGCTAGCATTGCTCATATACATTGGCTTAGTTCTTATTATTGCTGTTTCTTGTTACTCAAATGGGTTCATTAGTAGACCACCTTTCTGTCATTACAAGCACTACAAAGGACTTTGGGGTTTCTTATCATGCCTTTCAGTATTGCCTTTCAGCTGTTTGATTATACGTAGCAGGACCCGGGACCCTACTGCCTTTGTGCATTTTCTAAGCAAGATTTTCCATGCCAGCAAGGTACAATGTACTTCTGTGAACAGAGGATGTGGAGCAGGCAGCTTATTCTGACCCAGACCATCTGTTCTCTTCTGTTCTTCGTGGCTGGAACTCTTTTTCATCCTGGACTTTGACCAAAATTTTATCTTCAAACCATGTTTTAAAGCTGTTGTATTGTGACTATTAATGCATTCAGATTTCTACTTATTGTAATGGATTGATTAAGAAGTGTGGCTTATTGCATTGTATTAGTGAGTTTTTAGTTTAAAACTTATAAACTACATGATTGAAGATTATTCACTGTCATGATGATTTTGACCTTAGATCTTATGACATAAAATGCTGAAATTACTGCTTTTGCATTAAATGACATCCAGCTTTTCTTATAAGCCCTGAAGTTCTTGACAGAAAATGTATTCATAGTTTTTTTTTTCTGTAGCTTTGAACGTGTAGCACCTGTCTGCTGGCTAAGTTAGCAATCATTAGGAGTTTCAGGCTAAGCCTGGGGAATCACATACCATGTACGTTTTGTCGGAACAGTGTCTTTTCCTTAACCTACAGAATACAAGGTTAGCAAAAATAAAATCTTCCTAAAGGAGAATGAGAAAGATGGAAATGATTGATCATTGAGCATAGCTTTCTTCTCACATTTCTCTTTTTTTTTCTCATCCATGCAGTGACAGCAGTGTTGAATGCTAATTTCACAGACGGACTGGTTTTCACCAGAGAAATTTTTTTTCAGAGAAAAATTGAGCAACTTATTTAAGGTCATCAGGCTCTGATTTTATGAATTACTCAGAGACTCATGAGAGAAGCTGAAGCCTGTTCCTACTGGACTGAAGGAAAAAAGTAGTCTTAGATCTCCTCAGAAACGTATGCATTATGGATTTGTGACTCATCTGTAATAAAGTCAATATTCAAAGCATACTATTAATGTACGAAAATCACACACAGAGAGGATAGTTTTGTGGCTATGACGAGAATTGCTCTCAAAAGCAGGCAATCTCTTTTCTGAACTGCCATAAATTTCCTTTACACTTGTGGATAAATGTCTAGGAGTCAGTTACCCTGCCTGAGAACTTGGATTTGATTGTTACTAGATTCTTTTCAGATTTAGGACATAATATTTTATGCCTTAATTCTGTATCATTTCACAAGACAAGATGCACAGCATAGCAAGATATTTGTGAAAGAAAACAATTATAAAGAGCTTCCCTGATCATCAAAGGACCTGTCCCAACTTATTTTTGCCATTGCTGTGAAGTCTGCTATAGATGTAGCGACATCTTCTGAGACACATCACACAGGTTCTACCAAGGCCAGGTGACAATAACCCTCTTTGGGAATCCTGTCTGATGTTTCCTCAACTTCAAACCCAGCAACTGCAAACCCAGCATTAAGAAAATGCTATTGAAACGTCCCAGCTGACGTCATCTTTCCCATTAAAATGCAAACTGAGGAGATGCTTTTAAGATAATCTCCTTACACCCCAAAACTTCATTGAAGTTTGAATGCACAGCTAATCATTCTTCATGTGAAAAGCCACTAAATAGGGAAACAGATTTCATTTTGCTTCAGTGGAATTGCCAAGTAATTTTGCCATGGTCTTTTATGCTATTTAGATTGAGCTTCTTGTTACAACACTTTATTATATGTCATTAAATTCATGAAACATTGATTCATCTCATGATGCTGACTAACTAGGTGATAAAGTAGCAGATGAAATTCAACATTGATAAGTACAAAGTAATTCTCTCACAGACAAACAAACCAAACTATACATACCTAATGAGGAGCTTTAAATTAACCATTACAACTCTTGAGGAAGATCTTTAAGACATCTTGGATAGGATTACAACAACATCATCTCCATCCTTAGAAGCTGTAGAAAGAGTGTAGTAGAATGTTTTAAGAAAATGCTTGAGAGAAAACTCAGTGTGGTCATACAACTGAATAGCTCTTTGGTATGCTCACATTTTTAGACCACAACCTTCCTGAACTTGGGTAAAAAAGATAGAGCAGAACTGTAAAACATGCAGAGACAGTCAGGAAAGATGGTCAGAGTTCTGGAGCAGCCTCCCCTCAAGAAGACTGATATGGATCAAGCATCTTGGTCTAGAAAAAAGAATGATTTAGATATGACAGAAATCTCTCAAATCATGAGTGAAAACAGAGGACATAGGAAATACTTCATCAGCATTTTGAGCAATATAGTTCTAGAGGCATCAGTGTCAATACTCATACAGAAAGTTTAAAAACTAATTGCATATTTTTCCATGCAGTTTCTAATTACTGAACCACTGCCACAGGATGTGGATGCTAAAAGTTTACATGGTTTCTGAAGATGATTAAGCATACTCCTGGAACAAAAATAATTAAAAAAAATCTATCAAGGGCAATATAAATCTGAAGATGCAATCTCTGGCTTAGGAATTCCTTAACTCCCAAGCTGCTGAATGCCAGAGGTGGTAGAAGTGTGCCTGTATACTTGCTCTGTTCCTATACTGTTGCCTATGGATTTGGTCACTGTCAGACATGATACGGGTCCACATTGCAAAGCTTAGAGTAACAGGAGGATTTCTCACATAAGTTGTCCTGTAATATTAATCGGATAGCAAATGAAAGGGCATCAGCAGAGAAACAAAGTGATCTTTGAACAGGTTTATTATACTGTGTTCTTAGACTTCAGTGCATTGTAAGGTGAGTCAGAAATGGAGAAACTGATTGGAGATTTCTTGGGTCAGCTCATTCACTTGGGTAGGTAAGTCTGCTAAGGGCAGAGATCAATGACAATTTGTTCTGGTTGAGAAGATGCCCCATGTGGCATGTCAGCCACTACTTACACCATCACAATTCTATATCTCAACTAGCACAGCAGCTGTTGTTTTATGGATGACCATTAGCTTGGTCTGAGAAGTATAATGAAAGGCATTAGGGTTTTACCTTAAACCCTGGGGGAAAACTTTGACTATTAGGCTGCCTGCTTTGGGCAAAGTGGAGCTACCTGGATTTAATTATTTCGTATGAGCAAAACATCTGAATGCTTCCAGATGCTTCTGAGAACTGCAGATTTCATAGTGATCAAAAAGACAGTGTCTCAGGACTGTATTTCCAAATTGACAGAGTATCTGGGATTCAGCTGACACAGAGTTAATTTTCTTTTTAGTAGCTGGTGCAATGCCGTGTTATGGATTTAGCATGAAAATAAAGTTGATAACACACTGATGTTTTAGCTGTTGCTAAGTAATGCTTATTCTAAATCAAGGACTTTTCAAGTTTCCCATGCCCTGCCAGTGAGCAGCTGCACAAGCTGGGAGGGAGCAGAGCCAGGACAGCTGACCTGAACTAGCCAAAGGGGTATTCCATACCATAGAACATCATGCTCAGTATATAAACTGGGGGGAGTTGGCTGGGGCCTGGCCAGTCACTGCTCGGGTACTGGCTGGGTAGCAGTCAGTGGATGGCGAGCAATTGTACTGTGCATCACTTGCTTTTTTTCCCCTTTGGTTCTATCCCTTTTTCTTTCTTTCTTTCTTTCTTTCTTTCTTTCTCCTTTTTGTTACAATTGTTGTTATTATTATATTTTGTTTTATTTCATTTATTGAATTATTCTTATCTCAACCCACATTTTACCTTTTTTCTGATTCTTCTCCCCACCCTGCTGGGGTGGGGTGGGGGGAGCGAGCAAGCAGCTGGTGGTACTTAGTTGCTGGCTGCAGTTAAACCATGACACAAAGTACCTAATATAAGCATAGAGACAACAGCTACTGCCAAGGACTAATGCTAAGCTTATATCACATCTAGGCTGATGTGGATACTGAGGGCCCAGGCAGTGCTTGAAAGCTCCCAGATCTGGTTGTACTTACTGCAGACTTATTCCATGCCATAGAAGACGTTCAGCTCCTTCACTCCTAATTTCACAGGAGGGAAACCCTCGTGTCAGAACCAAATACATTTACAGGCCCTTGAATCACCTTGAAATGTGGGATCTGCTGCTAATGTACCTGCTTTCGCATTAAGGTGTAGATAAGATATGTAGTCTTGCTTTCAGACATGTAGTAGGAACAAAACAAAAAAAAAAGGTAAATCTCATTTTCCTGGTCCTTCCATTAAGAATTTTGGTAGACAGAAGAGTTACACTTTGCACAGATCAGACATTTGTACTTGACATGCATGTAAGTAGATCATACTTCTTGGCTGGTAAGCATTTCATATTATTGTACAGTGAAATAAAATTCACTGTTTTCATCAGAAGATTTTACTTGTATAGGTTTTGTGTGTAAACATAACCATGGAAAAAAAATCATCTTGCCTAATCAATAATTTGTTGTTATTTCAAAGTGAACTGCTTCCAATTTTCTACTTTCTGCAGGATGTCCTGATCCATAACCAGACTGGTGAAGGGATTTGTTGATATCAGGTGTGTTTTCAGGCACATCAATCAGATGCTATATCAACCACCTCACATATTATAAGAACTGGGTTTAATACATATTTGTTTATATCGCAGAATTTTTGGAATCCCAACAGAAGCCAACTATGACAAAGATTGATTTTGACTTGATTTTATGAAATATTTTTAGTTGATAGTCAATTGCTATTAAAAAAAGTTGCTGTTGTACACATAGACACTCAAGCAGTCATTTGGACTTCTGGATTCATCACTTACAAGCTGAGATACACAACACAATCCATACAAGGTGAAACTCTTGTCAATTTGAGGACCCCTGGTAGGTGTAATTATACACATTTCTTGAGCTTCTCATGGAGGTTTTAATAATACTTTAAACAGCTTTTAGGTAATTAGCATCATTGAATGTAATTTCCTTGTACCTATATAATATCCTTAATTGACAGAGAAATCCAGAGAATTTTTATGAAAGAACAATACTTTGGAAATTTTGAAAATATTAGACAAATTTAACTTTGTAGTTGCATGGAAGTCTTATATTTGACACTTAAAAATTGTTCTCATTATTACAAAAGAGTTAAAACATTTAATAGAATGTGAAAAAAAAGGTGAGATTTTGCCTATCTGAATAATGTGATGATGTGTACCTTTTGAAAACAGAAGATGGCTCTCTTCTGTCTTTGTTTGAAAGGTTTTAAAATAATATTCCCAACAGTATTGAGAGGTGGGAGTGCCTTCGTCTATGAGGGCATTGTAAGAGACCTGACCTGAGCCAAGTCATTACATTTTGGCTGCTTTGCATAATATGATCAAGTGAAGAAATTAAATTTATTTAATACGTATTTACTACACATAAGTCTGACTATAGTCCTAAAGTGGATCTTACAATAATGAATTGGAAGATTCACTTTTCCAAAGTTAATGAAAATAGTTCTGCATTTGGCAAACGTTAACGTTCACAATGCTGCACATTACAGATAAAATGTAATATGGATATGTGGAAAAATGTAATACCATGATTTTTTGCCACTTGAACACTGAAAGACAGAAGAGTTTTTGATGCTGTAAGCAAAGCAGATAAGCAGTAAAGAAAGCACAATATTTTGCTTTTGTATTAAATACAATTAAACTGAATGTTAGGTTTTCATTTTTTGACTTTAAGATAAAACTGTCTGGGAGACATTAGAAATGCAGTCATCAGCAGTAAGCTGATAGGTGAAAACGTGTGAAAGAATAAGATATCCTCAGGAACAAGAGCAGGTGTTCTTGTATACTGTTTGCTAGCACACTGAGGGTGTTATGTTAAGGGATACTTCAGAACCTTAACCCTACCATACCCTTCCTATTCATGTTGCCTCCATTTCCCTCCAGTGCTTCGTCTTCTATGCTGACATTCAAACTTTTAAAGAAAAAAATGGAATGTTCTTAATTAAAAAGCAGCTGAAGATGAAAGCACTCCTTTCATCTCATACTAATGCTCTGTGAATGGCATCTATTATTTTGTGTCTAAATTGACAATGCATAATAATTTAACACATTCATTGATTCTTCATTTCCTCAGTAGTACTCAGATATTGAACATAATTTTCTTCGAAATGGATAGAAAAGTTAAAAGATGGTGGAAGTAAGCTATAGAAAATGGTGTAATGGCTCTTATTCTATGATCAGAAGGAATGGAAATACCTGTCCTTGTTTTGAAACGTACTTTCCTTTTTAGCTCTCTTAAGAAAGACAAAGCTGGTAAGAGGTGGAAGCTGTAGTCTTGGTCTTGCCAAGAAATTGAATCCTCTTGCCAAGAAATAGAATAATCTTGCCAAAAACAGTACATAGCAGATAGTATTTACTATTTGCAATAGCTTAAATTTACTCCATTTTCCTGTTCAATTACACTATGTTTTTGTCTTGACTTCTGGAAGTGGGATGTTGTGTTTTTAAAAGAGGAAGGGGGGAAAAAGAGCAACATCTTCCAGAAGAAGAACAAGGAATAATTACAAAAAATTAAACCACGCAGAAACAGCCTGAGTAATAATTTATTTTTTGTTTAACATAGGTTTCAGGAAGATGCCCAGCTGCCACTGTGAAAATAGTCTGCTATGTGCAAAATGCACTCAGCTATCAAAAAATCTTTTTCTTCCGCATAGTAGGAGGCAGATGCATCAGTAAGGTAGGCTGGGCATGAGTCTAGCCCACCACTTTTCAGTTCTGCAGCTGGGAACCATTATATCTTCCTTTTGGAGTCAGACAAAAAAGAAAACATAGTCAAAAGCACCACAGTGATGCACTCAGAATAGCCAGCAAGACACAAATAGACAGCTACTTACACCTTACTGGAGAGCCCAGAGGGACACTGTGAATCTGTTTATTAATATTGAATTCAATAGCGGACTGCTTTAGATGCATAATACTAAATATTTATTTAGTGGCTTGCTAACCATAGTCTTTACTTTTTAGTGATGTAAAAAAACATGCACAACAAGTAGCAAATCTTTAAACTTGGTACTTTTGGAAAAGAATATTTGCCTTACATGTATGCTAAAAGGAGCACTAGTAAAGCAGAAGCAGGCAGATCCTTTCTTTCCTTGTCAGAAAATAGTCTTAGAAGAAAGTAGGATGAGAACATGAGTGTTATTTACTTAGGAATGAGCTTTCCTTGTGTATCTTGGAATAATACACTTGGTCTCTGAATAGTCATTCTGCAGAAGTCTGCATTATTTAAATTGCTGTACCCTAAAATTTTCTCAGATAATAATCCATATTAGTATACTGAAAGTTCTATATAAAAATAATGTAAGAATCCAAGGGAGAGCAACCCAACAGTTACAATATCCATTGCTAATATGTTTCTTCAGCTATCCACCAGGCTACGGATTTTGTTTCTGTCATTTTGATTATACTACCTCCATTTTATTTTCCTTCCCACTACTAGGATTATAGTTCCTTTCTAAAATTAATTTAGTGTCTGTGAATAGTTTCATTTTGCTAGGTCCAGTTAGCGAGGCTAATTTTACATATTGATTCATGTAATTTAAGTCAAAAAGGAACCCTTAGATTATTTAGTCTGATGTCCTGTATCACTTGGACCATACATTTTCCCAAAGGTGTAAAACTTACTGGTTGTGTATGAAGTAAGTGTTTCACCGAATAAGACATAAAATAGTGAATCCATTTTCTTCAGTATATTGTTCATTACTTAGTCACAATTAATAAAGAAAAAACTGTCACTTTGTAACCATTGATTATTGTCTAAGGAGACCCTTAGGATCTTGTATTACTTGTGTTTTATTTTTTGATAACTTTAAATGATTTTTCAGGAACTCGGTGTGTGTGGTGCAATTATCTTCCATCTGTCAACATGTTTTTAAAATATAACTTAAAACTGTTGCATCTTTCCCATACCATACTCACAAATTCCCTCCCTTATCCTATTCATTGCTCTCAATTTGTACAGTGAAAAAAATCTTATGCCATTTTAGTCCATTCCACATCTTGGAAGCTCATTTATTTAGCCTCTGAGATTTGATTTTAGACCCATTCCTTTCCCTCACAGTTTCCCATCCCATAGCAGTGTTAAAGGAAAAATTCACACAGACATGGGTACCACTAGACTTGCTTTAATCACAACTCAGAGTTTATCACCACCTCAGTGAGTGGCAGAGAAGAAAGGGATACAGCACAGCTTATATACACTTATCAAATCATTAATCAGTGTCCGAGTTTTTAGAAATTTTCTTTAGTCTATGTCAGTTCTGCGAATCTATCACCTGACCCTGTCCCAGCTGATTCATCTATTTGGTTCCAGTCTCTGTCTCAGTTCCAAGGTCCTCCTGGGATCATGATCTTCTTTCTGCCTGCTTTAACTCACACCATCCTTCAAGCACACTTAGTCTGTGAACAAGCAATTCCTATTCACATATACTATTTAAAAAAACCCCAAACACCTGCATTTCTGAGAGCACCTGTGTTTAAAAATTGATTATCTATTGTTTTTCTATTCTCCTACTGATTAACTCGACTAAGTTTTAAATCAGCCTTGGATTAGGGCTATACAAGGGACGAGGTCTGTTTCTGCCATTTAGCAGCTTCAGCACTTTAAATTTCTTAATTCAAAATAAATTTTCTTTAACAACTGTCATGTCTTTACAGATGTGAAAGTTTGCAGCTGGCTACATTAAACATGTATTTGGTTCAACAGATTGTGAAAGGATCCAGATTCTCTATATGGCTGCTCTGAACTCACAAGCATTTATTACTCTTCCAGTGTGTCTATCCATGTTTTAATTAAAAGTAAATATTATTTCATTTTTACTCTGAATAATGACTAGAAACGTCAAAGGCTATTGAGCCTGGGTGGAACCTTGCCCATATTCCCTGACAACTCATCTTACAGCAGCATCTGAAAATCTGAAATACAGCCTTATTTTAATATCAGAACATGAGGTGCTTCTAAGTCAAATGCCTGCTGTCATTACCTCTAATAATCAAACCTGTAATTTTCTCAAATAATTAAACAGAACTATTTGACAAGATACATTTTTCTAGGACAGCATGTTGATTGCTTGAATTGTATTTCTACTCTTTGCTGTATATTAATTACAGTCTTTTATATTCATTATTTTTTTAATCCTGTATGAGCACTCATTATTTTCCCCTGGGTTGATGTCTAGCTAACCTGCCCATAGTCATGTGGGTCATTCAGCACACCCTGGATCAGTGTTTGCAGTGGCATACTTTATTCATTTGTATTTTATTTGGCATGCTAAGACATAATTAAAATTTCCAACAGTGAGTCAGAGATGTCCTCTATCTAATATTACAGTAAAATGGGGTGGTAATTCTAAAAAGTTTTCTCCTAGTAAAGCCTCCTCAATTACAACTGGAAAAGCTTTGATATGATCAATAGAAACACAAACCAGAAAATCTTACTGCATCATTATGAAGAATGCTACAATCAAGTAGTGGACTACAGTATCAAGTAGAATTCTTTTAAGCCAACCCTTGTTTCAAAACTTCTCTTCTTGTCCTCAGCCTACCTTTTTTATTGTTCTTAAACTACAATGGTCTTAGGTTCTTTTGTGAAATTTTTGGTAGATTTACTTCCCCCCTGCTCCTGCATCTTCCCTTTTGCTTTTAAGTTTCAAATGGCTGCCCATACCATGTTTTGAAACAGCAACTACTTTCAGCCAGAAATGTGCTCTGGTGGTTTAAATTTTATATTTTATTAATCTTGGTAATGTGGTTCTCTTTAAGTACTTATGGATGATTCTAACTGCTAAAGAATGTGGACAATGAGATCATGCCAGAGATTTGGCAACAAAAATTAATGATGCATGATTAATTTTTATCCTGTCATTCCTTCAGTGTCCAGGATGTCTGCAATGCATTAGGCATAATATTTTCTCTCTCAGAAAAATGTTACCTATAAATTTTAGAAGACTGATGTAGTATTACTCTACATTGGAAGTCTTATGCAGTTGATTTTGAAATTAAAACCTTTTCCCTGGTAAGACAGCTTACTGGTATAGAAAAGTGAATACTTTATTAAAAAAAAAAAAAAACAAAAAAAAAAAAACAAAAAATAAAAAAAACCCTAGTCTATTTTTCTGGTTTAATTCAATGTAACATGACAGTACTTCCTAGCACTTCTCTCCTACCAGGATGTCATCCCCAGTTAAGCAATTCTTGATCGAAGATCCAGAAGCATAAAAAATCCTGACTTTGAACTTCCATAAAATCTGTACTGCAGCAGTATCTGCCACGGACAATCACTCACCTCACTTTTACACACACGGTCTTGCCTCACAAGTTGTAACTTCTTAGCCACATAGCACATCCCACCAACATGTGGAAACACAGGATAAGGATGACGAGGTAGAGAAGCCACATCTACTCAGTCCAATTAAAATAAGTCTTTAGGGGCAAGCTGAATATCTATGACAAATGACATGCTTATGGTTGACCCTGTCTTGGTGCAGAGGGATAGACTGATGAAGCATTGAGATTACTTCTGGCCTTTGATTTTTAGTCATACTGGCTGTTTTGGGAAAGATTGACACACACTTTTCTCTGTTCTCTGTCCTATATTAGTCTTCTTGCCATCAGCTATAAACCCTTTTCTTTAATTATCTGTGAGCAGATTACCAATCAAAATTCAGAATAGAATGTGACAGGGCATTAACAAAATTGAGGGCTGCATCATGATTTATCTGTACTTGAAGTTTCTTTTTTTTCCTCTTTTTGGTTATGAAATGCAGAGGTATACTGAGTTTTATCTGGTTGAAGTTAGGCAGACAGGTCAGATGGTCATAGAAGTGCAGACTACAGTGCCCTGTGGAATTTTTAAATCAAGTGTAATACACCTCTCAGTACACTACCTCAAGGAGCTTCTGGAACAGATAAATGGTTATATGAGAAATCTTGAAGAGGCCAAGTGAAAGAGAAAGGAAGAAACAATAAAAGTAAACCCCACAAATCGCAAATTCTGATCTAGGAGCAAAACCTGGCTCTTTAACCACGGGGGTTTTGCTCAGGTCTGACGCTAGCATACTGAGTTGGTGCAGGAAATGAAGGATTACTTGAAAATCAAACAATGAGGTATCAGCCAAACCTTATCTTCACAGCATGGTGATTTGTGTAATGGCTTGTAATCAGGCTTTAGGGTCCTGGCATAGTTTTTCTTCTAAATAACAAGATGGCTAATCCTTGAAAATGTAGACAATAAGTTGATTTGACCTAACTCTTGTGTTCTTGTAACAGTTACACAGGTTTTAAGTATTTTCTAGTAACACGCATTCACCCAGTAAGAGACTAGCTATGCATCAGCACCAAACAGCTATACAGAAAGGAGAGAACCTGGAGAAGGAGGGAAAGACAAAAAAGGGAACACCGAGGGGAGGGATAGAGCTGCTGCTGACTCCTGAATTCCAGGAATGTTTCCCGTACTTTCGTGTCACACCGAATTAAGCTGATATGTAGTTTGGACTGAAACAATGACTGAAGCTGCAGGTTCTTTCCTTTTGCTGCTTCATGCTCCATTGCTGTTGTGAAATTTGAGTCTTCCATAGACAGGTGACTGCTAAGGCAGTCTGAGTGTATATGTTGGCATGACAAAACTGGAAAATAGCTGTTTAATGAAGACCCAATATTTTTATTCTGATTGCCACAAGTATAACTCTTGACTGCCTTGCCTTGTTTATTATCAATTCTGCCTTATGTTTGTGTTTATACATATATACATGGTTTTTTTCTACTTTAGACTTTATTTGCTGTATTTACAATTGCTGCATATCTGAATCCCAGTACTGACTACAGCATGATTAAAATTTATGACTTTACAATTAGTCAGCTATTCACTGTGCCCCTTTTCAAAGTGAAGACACTATGTATGAAATTAACAGCTTTTCCCTTTGGGAAAAAACTCTTGGCCCTTTTATTGGTAATTTATGTCAGGCTTCCAGGCCTTTCACCTTTTCCCTCTGCTCTTAAGTGTGTTTTTTGGAAACTAGGTGTCACTCATACCTTTAAATGAAATTTAGTTCACCTAATATTGACCGTGCATAGAAATTGAACATGAAAGTACATAATTTCTGGGGTCAGTTCTCTCAAGAAATTGAAAAATCTTCTCTTTTCCAGCTCTTTGGTTTTCAGACTGTCATTTTCACTCAGTGAGGTCACAGGATGAAAACTCCCGCATTGAAAGACTGCATATCGATCATAGTTATGTCTCTGCAGATGCACCATTTTATCGCCTTGCTCTGACATTTCCCACTGCTTCCTGAGCTGTGCTTTGTCAGTTTACTGAGTTAGGTACTTACCTGCAACAACAGCAATATTCTAGGGATGACACAAGAAATAATCCATCAGTTTACACAATGATCATGAAAATATCACATATAAGTAAAATCAGCATAAATAGGCGCAGATGAATCATGAATGTCTCTGGTCAGGTATGAAACATATTCTGTGAAGTGCAAGTAGCATTGCACAAGGGTATTACTAATGCAAGTAGATGAAAATGGGTATTTCTGAGGACGGAAATGTTCTACAGCTCTTTAAGGTAATCCTTGTCCTTACTACGCCATAGCTACTACAACAATACATTTCTAAGAAAAAAGATTTTATCTTCATCTCAGTAATATTTCCTAATTTTCTAACAACTTAAACTAATAAAGCTTAGAAGTCTTTCCATGGCTAAAATGATTTGTATGAATGCTTTTCTTGGGTGCGGTGGGTGTCTTCGTTTGTAGGGGGTTTCTAAAAAAAAATTAATTCTTTACATTCTAACATATTTTGCTGTACGAGGACAGGCTAAAATTGCATATAGCAGATCATGAAGAGGGATACTTGTATAGCCAAATATATTTGTCTATACTGAGAGGCAGGCTTTGTATATACTTGGGCAAAAAGTTAGATGCTCAAGTGGATCAGGTCATTCTTAACTTACGGCTACAGACATGTATCTGAGCCTGAATGGATTTTCAGCCTTCTGTCTCAGCTGTGGAGCAGTTTGCATAGGCAGATTCATTATTCTTAGATCGATACTACAGGTCAATAAAAGCCAATTTTGGTCAAGCAGTATCAGTTTCCTGTGTTAGAAGGCTATTGTTAGGTAAATTATTGCTCATTTGTTTCTCTGAGGAGTTTACCTTAGGCCCCACCCCTATGGAGGAGTAGGCTTGTGCAAGGAACTGAAGGAAAAAACCCAACCTTTTGTGAAAATCATAATTTCCCAAATAAAATAATTCCAATAGACTAATCTTGCAAAACAGCAAATCTTGAATATGCTCAAATGAACATACTGCTCACTGTGTTTTGCTACAAGACAACAGTTGATCTGAATCTTCAAAGCATTCTGTGGTGAAGCAAAAGACAAATGATGATTTTTCTAATGCTGATCTACTACTGTTTGATGTTGCATTTTCAATGTACAGAAGAATGATAGGGAAAGTTAATGTAACTTGAGTTCACCTCCTGCACAAATGAAATTGTGAAGAATGTTGAAAAAGGGAGTTGTGGTTAGCCTAAGAAAGCATAAAATAATTTTAGGAATCTGTCAAATAACCTAATTATTAAGGCAATTTAGAAGCAACAGTAAAACCTCAAAAATTATCAACTTCTATAAAATGAGGAAGGTTCATCCATACCTTTCTAGCCCCGTTGCTTTATGTAAAATCTTTAGATCAGAAGAAAACAAAGCAAATGAAAGAAACCGCATAAAGTCTGTTGTCTCTAAAGACACTGTTTTTTAAAGACTGATCTCTGGCAAGCTACAGTAACTATTTCTGTGAATATCCATCTGTATTACCTGCACACAGAGAAGTGTTTTAGACTCTTAGTGCTTCCAGTCACATGAAATGAGTAGGTAGACAAGGTAACTGAAAATTTGAAGGATGTATCCTCTGACCTAGTACTGGTCTTTTTAAGGGGCACCTTGGGAGATGCTGAACTGTTTTGTTCTCTGTCTGAGAAACTTGTGTGTTAGGAAAAAACACTTCTCCCCTGAGTGTCAGAAAACCTAATAGATGCAGACTACAGATCATGCTAGCTGAGCTGCTGGGAGAAACAGGCTAAACCAGATCCTTGGAATAGGTTGCTGTGCAGAGACTCCGAAGGAGCCTGTCCACATGGTCATCAGGATGGATCAAAGTCCATTGTCCTGGTTTTAGGAGGATAGAGTTAATTTTCTTCCTAGTAGCTAATACAGTGTTGTGGTTTGGATTTAGCATGAGAATAACACTGATAACACACTGATGTTTCTGTTGTTGCTAAGTAGTTCTTAGGCTTAATCAAGGACTTTTCAGTTTCCCATGCTCTGCCAACAAGGAGATGCACAAGGAGCTGGGAGGGAGCTGTCCCATGCCGGACTGGAATGAGGTTCTGCTTATATTCTCAGGAACAGAATTAAGACTCAAAATGGAGTCAAGAGCCAAGGAACTTTATTTGACTGACAGCAGGTTTGCAAATGCAAAGGAGAGAGCGAGAGATAAAGAGAGAAAGGAAGGAAAGAAAGAAGGAAAGAGTGAAAGAGTTCACAGCAACATCTACCACCCTGGAGCTGTGGCATCCCAACAGTCTGATTTGTTTCCAAGTCCTTCCTTCTGATGTTGGTCAGTTCATTCTTACATAGGGTTTTCATGAGCTACGCTGCTTAACCCCTTAACACACCCAGTGGTGGTGTGCCTGCCCAATACCATCGGGTGGTCTTCAGAGGTCCCCAGGCCCCTCGATCCCTCCGCCCCTGGGGTCTGGGCACACGCACACGGGTTTGGCTGTGTTTCTCAGGATTGGCTCTCCCTGTTGCTCGTGGTGTCAGTCGGTGGGTTTCCTGCCTTAACACTGCTGAGATAAACATCTGCTGTGGTTCTCACTGACCCAGTCTCTTACAGGAGCATAGCCAGGATAGCTGACTCAAACTAGACAAAGGAATAATTCATATTATAGAATGTCATGCTTGGCATATATACTGGGGGGAGTTGGCTGGGGGCTGCTGATCATGGCTCGGGGACTGGCTGGGTATCGGTCAGCAGGTGGTGAACAATGATACTGTGTATCACTTGTTTTTCTTGGGTTTTATTCCTCTCTCTTTTTTTATCTCCCTCTTCTTCTTTTTGCTATTATTATTATTATTGTTGTTGTTGTTTTATTTTTATATTTTATTTTATTTTGATTATTAAACTGTTTTTAATTCAACCCATGGGTTTTACCTTTTTCTGATTCTCCTCCCCATCCCACTGGGGGCGGGAGGGTTGTGGCCATGACTGAGCGGCTGCATGGTACTTATTTGCCAGCTGAGGTTAAGCCACGATACCCATGCAAATGTTTGTTCTCACCATGGGCTTAAACCAAGAATCATGCCCTGGAGGGAGAAAAGGTCAAGGTCTTGGTGATCGACTTGCCTTTTGGCTGGCCATCTGTGGGCTGTGACCCAGCACTGGTGGAGCAGATTGCTCTTCAGTTGCACTCACCAGCATGTATCCTGAGCGTAGCCCCATGCCCAGGTGGACATTTCAAATCAGATCTATAACAAACCAGCTATGTGGAATGAGAATATGCTGACACAAAAGCTTAGCAAGTTTGAGCCTTCTCTCAAGGTGACCTTCACTCACCTTGTAGAGCAGATACAACTTCAGAGAGAGACAGGAGCAGAAAAAATGCTGATGATAACATACTGAATTATACTATGAGTATACCAGTCCAAACTGCCTCTTACAGAAATGTAGCAAGCCATAGAAAATTCAGCCATACAGAAACTATACCTTGAACAACATCAACATGGTGTACAATAAAAATTATGCTACAGTATTAATGAGGGACAGCATTTTCACTGTTTCCTCAGTCTGTCTGGTTTTACTCCATGCTGCTTTTCAGACCACTATACTGGAACTCATATTTCATTATCATTGCAGAGATCTTCAAACCTTTCTTTAGTTATTTAGAACTTGACAAACCCTTTCAAGTTTTTGTCCTAAATATCTGCAAACCACGTAAAGGAATAAAGACAAAACTGCATCTCAGAAAAATATTACTATGTTTCTGTAATTTTTAAACTGAGCACCCCAAGGGAAATGTCTGTAATAGTCTTCATATAAAAAGAAAAGAGAATAGTAACCATAAAACCTCTTACCTGTTAAAGTATCTTCTATTGATCCTGCAAATAAGTTCATCAGAGAAATACAAAGTGTTTAAAATGATTTCTGGGTAAAGCACTGCATTCCATATTGCAACATAAATGGTCCCCAAATAGGCATCTTTAAGAAGCAGTACAGAAAAATAACTCATTAGAGAAACTATTCTAAAATAGTTTGTTTCTTCATTGAGGGAATGTGGTATTATTGCCCTAAAATGATTTAATTCACCCTAATTATATTCTGTTTGATATCTGCAGCTGCCTTGGAAGCAGGCTTCAGCTATGTAAATCCAAGAGATGTTTCTCATCTCATTTGCAAGCCCAATGTGCTCTAATTTTCAAAGGAATCATAGGCTGGTCTCTACTTATACTCATTGAATTTTTCAGAGGAATATCAAAAGAGTACACGATTTTCTGAACATTATCACTTACACAGA
This sequence comes from Falco naumanni, assembly GCF_017639655.2. Classification (NCBI taxonomy): domain Eukaryota; kingdom Metazoa; phylum Chordata; class Aves; order Falconiformes; family Falconidae; genus Falco; species Falco naumanni. The sequence goes on from NC_054054.1 coordinate 55,871,502, forward strand.
CTTTAGTCACCCTCAGCTTACTTCATACATGTTTATACACACAATACAGTATGTATTGACACTGCACTCTTAGTAAAATGTTGTGTAGATGCATGATCATATGTGAGCAGAAACATCTTTGTTTTGAAATGTTCATAGAACACATTAGTAAAAATTGGCGTTTTCTTCTGTCTTTGAGTTTCAATTTACTTTAGAACAGATGTGAAGTTGTCTCTTCAGCAACTTTTCAACACAGTCAGTAAACAGCACCATTTTGGCTGACATCAAATGAGGACCAAAAGAGGATACATTTCTGCCAAAAAATTAATGTTGTATATGCATCCTTGAATTTCTTTGGCAGTAGCTGTCCATGCGATAGTGCCACATTGCATAATACACATAATGATGATGTGCAGGAATTTGTCATTAAATATTGGCTCACGCATGGTCACCAGAAATGACAATCAGCAAACACTGATATTTATTCTGGAATATCACCATCAGTTCCAGGCAAGATGGGAAAGTGAACCAATGTGGTGTCAAAAACCACAAGTGCCTGTAACATGCATGAACAGTCAGTAAGTGATGGCTTCCTGCTGCTCTCTGCAAATTACCAGTCAACGCAACAGAGCAGTTTGCTTTCTGCTGCTCTGAAGGAAAATGTTCCCTTTAATAATCTTAGCAAGGGTTACAAATTGTTTGGAGAGAAAACAAGGGAAGTAAAATGCTTTCTTTCAAATAGAACTAACTTATAAGAGTAGAAAGCTGATCAGGGATTAGAAATTTAAAGTAAATGAAATTTTATGCTTTGGACACAGAACTTGAGCAGAATTTAGGTTAAATCATGACAAGATTCAAAAGAATAATCCACAAAATTCCATCCATAGTTACTAGTTTTTACTGGGTGAGGTCTTAGGTAACTATAATTCTGTTTTGATGCCGCACCATCTTAACAGGCATAGGTTGTAGCTAAATTGAACACTCAGAGACTTAAAACAGGCACCTCCCACATTAAGTCTACCAAAAAAGCCAATTTACTAGACACAGTTTTAGATGGTGCTTTCAAGCTTCCTGCCTCTACAGATGAATATCTCATCTTTGGTCTAACACAGTGAGATGGCTATGAATGACCCAACTTATCCCTGAGCTATATTTTGCTATGAACTATGTCAGCAGGAAGAATGATTTTTTTTTGTCTGCCCTGCAGTTCCCCTTCCAGTTGAGCCTAAACAAATGTATAGCCTGATCAGACAATTGACCACAGGGGTACAAGAGGCAGGTTTGGTTCCTGCCCTCTATTCTCACATCCTCCCCCCCTCCTCTTTGTTTATAACCCATAAACTTTTGCAAGGGGGCAGCAGCACCAAAACTAGAAGGACTGATCTTGTTCCTCTTTGGAAGGAACAAAGCAGAAATTTGGTCAGTGAATCCCAGTCTTGTGTAGATGCTCAAATCTCTCATCCTCAGGTTCTTAAAATAAACTCTTCATTCACAGTTGTCTATTTTATCTGACTTCTGCTCCATCCTGCCGTGCTAGTTGCTATGATTCCCTTCACAGGGTTCCCAAGCCTCTTCATGCACTATGCAGTGAGTAAAAGCTAACCCCTGAGTTAAAAGTTTGGTTTAGTATGTAGGTTTATGGAATTAAATGTTCTTTTGTGGATGTAGCATTAAACACAAAAGTCAAAGAAAAGCTGCAATGTCATTAACATACACACCTGAATATTCTGAAATTAACTTCTGGGGACTGGAAACTTCCATTCACAAAAGAAGACATCAGAAGTTATAAAAAAATACTTAGCATCTAGAAATAAATGGTATATGGGGAAAACAGATTAAAGCTAGAATATCTTAACTTTTACATGTTTTTAATAGAGGAAGCTTCATAAATTTTAAACACATGCAAGATTATTCTTCAGAGAGTGTTTCAAAACTACATTTAGGGAATGATCTAGAAAGAAATAAAACACATTTGTCAGACAGTTGTAATGCACAACTCAGTATTAAACTTGTTTTCTGTTGAATCGTCAGTGTGGATTTGCCTTTCTCTTAAATAAATGGGCAGAGATTGTGAGTAAATGTAAGTATTCAAAAACACCTCTATTTCCAACTGCATGCAGAGCTGATAAAAGAATGTAGAAAAGTATAAAGACTCAGCATCTGTGGAAAATACTGCATTAAACAGATGCAGTTTATTATCTTTCCTAAAATATTCCCCTTAATTGCATATGAGCAATAGCAATAAGTGGAACTACATGTGACCATAGAAACTTTGTGCCAACATATTAAAAAGCTGTGATACAGTAACAGTATCATAGGATCTTCAGGTGAAAGTCTGAACTCTAGCAACTACCAGTGTTTACCTTACGTTTAAATCACTGTTAACACAACAAGCAAATTAAAAAGATTTTACTTGCTATAAAGCAATCCCTACAGCAATTTATAACCACACGCCTACAGAGAAAAATCAAGAAGTTTCAAAGGAAGCCTTTAAATTTTAAGTTACAATTTTGATGATTTATGGTGATGACTTTCTCTGGTTGTCAGGGACCTCCTCTGTTCTCCATCACTTTTCCAAAAAGATAGAAACTGTCCTTGAAAGCACACCATCCAGCTCTTTCAGCACCTCTTTCAGCACTGGATGCTTTGCATTAGGTACCATGGACTAACGTACGCAGATTTTTTTCAAAGTGATGCCCAATTAGAACCTTATCCACTGATGGTGCTGCTTCTCCTGAAATCTTTTTCCCTAAGCACAGGGCCCTTGAAGAATCTGTTGGTGAAGTCTGAAGCAAAGAAGGAATTGAGCACCTCAGCCTCATACAGCATCTGAGGGTGCTCCAAGGAAAGGCTGAGAGCTGGGACTGTTTAGCCTGAGGAATTAAAAGCTTGGAGGGATCTTGTCACTGTGTCTAAGTAGCTGGTGGGGGTGGAGGGAATAAATAAGACAGAGCCAGTCTCTCCTTAGTGGTATCCAGAGGCAGGTGATAAGCAATGGGCACAAACTTAATTACAAAAAATTCTATTTAACCTATTTTACTATGAGGATGGTTGAACCCTGGAGCAGGTTGCCCAGAGGAGTTGTGGCATTTCCTTGAAGATATTAAAAAAATGACTGGGCACGGCTCTGAGCAACCTGCTGTAGGTGATTCTGCCTTGAGCTAGACCGGTTGTACTATATGATCTGTAGGGGTCCCTTCTAGACTCAGCCAGTCTCAGATTCTGTGATTCTGTGACAGATACTGCTTAATAAATTCACACTGCCAGATGTGATTCCTAGAGTTTATGTGATAAAACAATGTCCACTCATTTTCTACTCCGATTTTATATTTTTGTACATTATACGAAGAAGCAGACTGGAATGCCCACATGGTTAAGCTGGTATAAGGGAAAGGTGGACCTATACATAACCTATACACACTCTACCATCAGCCCCTTTGGCAAAAAAGAAAGGTCTTCTGTGTAAAACTTCTTTTAAAACATTTCTTACTGTGTTGTCCCCCAAGCCTTTTCATCTGTGTACTTGTCCATGATGGCAGCATCCCTCCAGACAATGGCAACACCTGATGTAAGGCAGGTGGGGATTTTCATTCAGCAGATATGTAAATTTTATTTTTATGAAGATTTTAAAGTATGTGTCTGGAGACATATGGCTTGTACATTTCAAATTCCCATGGCAGACAGAGTCTTGCTGAGCAGACTAGTCTGCTTTAATCTTGAGCTCAGCAATTTGCCAAGGATTACATGATTTAGACTGCATTTGTAAGTAAATCAGGGCCTGATGAGACCCTTTTGCTTGTATGTCACTTGCAAGAAGGAGGTAAAGGAGACTGAATGTCATCTCAAGTTAACTCTGTATATTTGGAAAACTACATGCAAAATCTTTGAATGTCTTTTGAAAAGTAGCCTGTGACAGTGGTAGAGGGTAGTAAACAGGATCTGCAGAACACAGAGGTGTGTGAGGAAAGCAGGTGGGAAAGATGCAGAGAAGTCTGAAACAGAATTTCATTAAGAACTTCATCACACCAGAGGGAAATAAAGATGAAAATTTAAAAATAATTTGTGAGCTCCATTAGGATTCCAAAAGGAAATTAATTAATTAATTAAATAACATGCTTTGAAGTTATTCATAAAGATAGGCAGCAGTAGGCTTTGTGAAAACCATGTATTTGGGGTTATAAAAAAAAATAAAAATCAGTGATCAACAAACATCATACATAACAGGGGAGGACTGATGCAGGTAAAATTAACTTATTTTTGTAAAAAAAAATAATAATGCAAATTGATGCATAGAATTCATAATATTAAAGTCATTGTACCATCTCCCTGCAAGACTTTTCTTCATAATTCAACTACCTTTCATAGATATGTATACAAGTGATATACAAGTATAATTGTTGTTAAGGATGGTAAGAAAATTTGTCAGAAATTAGCATAGACAAACGTGTCATATGCCTGAGAATCAGAGAACAGATTTACAAAGAGAATTCTAGCCTTGCAGAGTGGTGGGGAACTGAAAAGTTGTACCTTGGATAGAACAGGCATTAGCAACCAGACATTCAGCTGTCTTGTTAGCTGACTTGTTTGGCATCCTATAAAGCTGGAATCATATAAAAGTTTCACTAACAGCTGTCAATTATCATGCAAATTGCTGCTGGTAAGAGGCTGCTTGAGGAGCAGCAGGATGGATTTTTGCATATGACAAACTTTATGGTACTGTCAGCACTGTTGGTTCAGCCCTTTGTTAAGGCAGATGATGTGCTGCGAGAATGTTATGTGCTGAAGAATAAATGATTCTGTATGTGTATATATATACTTATATACACTCGGTGGATAGCAGGGTGGGTTTGTAGCACAAACCAATCTGTTCTGGAGGTATAAGGTAATATACACTCCACAATAAATGTGGAAGTAAGATACTAATTGCAGGCTGCCCCTCTATACTCAGCTGTTCCCTAAGGTAATTGTTTTCCTATACTTGACATGCAGTTTTGACTACTAGAAATTCTGCGTGGGTCCATACTTGTTCTCACATTGGTTCTGCGCTCCCGAAAAAAATGGGTTTTATTTTAGCCAGTTCTCAACCTACTCACCCATTTCCTTTGCTGCTGGACAAACCCTTTGCACAGGGGCATTTTTATTCTGTGTTGGCAGAGTAGCCTGGCAAGTGTCTCAGGACTTTTTGGCTTGCGCACAATGTTACAAAGTTGTACAATAGATTATTATGTAATTTGGCATGTGGTTGCAAAACGATAAGGAAACAAATTAAGTAACATAAGGAAACAAAACTTTTCTAAGGAGTTAGAAAACACAGTTGTCTGAGTGCAATTTAATTTATTTACTAGAATCTGTAGTTTATTTCTCTATGCAGTGCTTTAAAGGCATATTAGCTAGTGATAAACTTGACACAATTTGAAGTGTTTATCTGAAATATACCATATGGGACTGTTAAGCCTGTCTACACAACTGATACTAGCTTTGGTGTTCCTTAATAGCCTTGCTTTGTAGCTCACTGTTAAAAAATCAATTTTCATTTCTAGATATTTCTCCTGAAGCGCTCAGGCTTCTATACCACCTTAATTCTCATAGGCCAGGTATCTAAAAGTAGATACTCTATAAACTGTACAGGACACACAGAAAATGTTTATTTGCCGACTCTCATTTAACAAGTTGGTTTTCTCTTTAGATCTAAGACAGGATCAGGAGAAACAGAAGTTTTACAGTTCCCTTAGAAATCATTCAGGACACATTTTCCAAGGTGACAAATTCCTTGCCATATTCTTTTACTGGAAAAAGTAGGTGCAAGGTCAAATAAAAGCAGCAACATAGTATAAAATTTCCAAGTTCACTGAACAACAGGCATAGAAAGGTCCAAGACAGTCAGGATAGCATTTTTGTCATATGTAACATAAACATATATATATGTCTAAATGTCTACAGAAAAATGCAAATTTTTATGTATGCATTTACATTAGAAGTGACATATGAAAATCATGTATACTGAGTAGATAGATAGATATATAAACCTAAGCACTCTTTTAGCCTTCTTACTTTACCCTATATAAAACCCTCCTGAGTGAAAACAAAATGGGGTAACCATGAATCTTTCATACTGTCTCCATTTACAATGATCAATGCAGAGAAAAAACTATACTATTGTGGTAAAAGCAATAAGCAGTTGATAATACAGCAATGGTAAATGATCCATCACATACACACACATAGACACACATGCATTCAGCAAACTTTTAGGCTGTTAAGGCTGAGATAATTTTCCAGTCTAATCACTTTGAGAGACAAGTAGCTACAGCAGTATTTCCTGTCTTCCAATTTTTTTTTTCATTGGACCAGTGGGACATGGGAGATGAGGTAGCATTTGAAATGAAGACAACACAAGTATTGAATATTAGAGTACTTTAAATAATATTGGATGTTTTCAGTCAGAAAGTTCACTTTTTTGTATATATAGCCAAAAATGGTCCTTTTGGCAAGAAATATAATAGGAAAATGTCTTTTCTAGATACACAGATATCTTTGATTCAAAACAGAGTATAGCGCTGCAGACTGTAAAGACAAAACTTCAGGGAATCCCTGACTTACAAGAGTATGAGTGAAGAGACACTATTTGCAGTAAACACTGGTACTAAAGATTTAAAAACTACTCACAGTGGGAAGAAAGCAATGGAAATACAGTTAAGGCTGAAAAGGGTGTTAATGGAGACAAGATTCATCGCTGGCAGTGAAAGTAACAAAAATTATTCAACTACCAAGTAATGGAGGTAAAAGCTGCAGTTTACCGTAGGCTGTGATGTGGGAGTGATACACATTTCACCTGAATCAGAAAATGAGCATAACTGGGCATGAAAATACTATAATAAATGTTGATTATTTTCTTTCTTAATAATGTGAACTCACCTAGGTAATATTTCCATGGTATTATGAGGTTTTATCCCACAACCAGTTCGATCACATGCATAATGTTTGCCAATATTAAGGCTGAAGACAAAAAAAGTATAAAGAAAGTGAAAAGAACACCATTTTGTGTCAAACAGCTCTGCAAAAATCTAACTTAGATCAGGTACTGCAGACAAAATTCACTACGCATGTAGCACAAATGTCTGAGTAGTACAAGGCTGAAGAAAAAATATCTTTTTTCTCTCCTTCCACAGAAGTATATTCATGCTGCTGCTTCTTCCAAATTTCTGTTTAAAGAAACACCATTTTAATCGGTCTAATTTTTTGAAGGAGAGCTTTTGTCACTTTTCAAAGAATAACTGATGGAACAGAGACTGAATGCATGAATGTGTGCCTGTTATTTTTCCTAACCTAGCACTTAGTTTACATATATAGATATATATAAACACACATACCTATGTGTATATACACATAGGAAGGAAAGCAACCATGCAAAGGACAAAGCAGAAGTTGCTGAAGGTAAATATTGCTCTTATTTGCACAAGAGAATGGTTTGTTATTTCTACCTTATACTTTTTATAATCTCCTGCTTCATCTATCTTATTTTACTTTTTTCTGTCTTTTTTCTCTTTGATAATGCAAATTCACTCTGTAGCCAGAGTTAAGAAACTAAGATTTAGGTCATGATTAAATGCTCCAGTACCAATGACCATCAGTAGATGCAAACCCATGAAAAGGATTCAGTTTCTTTTTTAACTATGAGGATATATGATTCCACCGCCCCTTTTTATTTATTTAGAGACAATCAGTGAAAATAGCATCTTTCCATAGTTTGTACATCTAGGAAGTATAAATGGACACAGTTACTTCTGTCTTAAATTTGCAGTAGGTTGAGCATTTGTTATTTTGATTGGATATTAAATAATGGCATTACAGTAAATTTATTTTAAGTAATCAAGAGTGAGGTGATTAGCTACGATGGGTTTGTCAATAAGTTGAAACAAGCTGAATTATACAGAATGCTCATAGCTTAATTATGGGCTGATAAAATGTCTATGTTTTAAACTCTTCCACTGATAAGGAGAAATCAAAATGACCATTTATCCAGTTGCGATTACTGTATAAAATTTCCTCAATGAATTGAAATATGCTTGGTAAAAAAATACATTATAAATAAAGCATAATTCTTTCAAGTGGTGTACATGGTCAAGAAGGGAATCAGAAGCAGACACAATAAACCATCAAAATTGGCTAATCACACTTCAAAATACATAGAAATTTTGAAATAGCTAATATAGATGTTCATATGGGCCCATAAATGCACAGTAAGTAGCAACTTAGTATCCAGGTTACTTTTACATTCTAGTATCACAAAAACATTAGCAAGAAAGGGATGCTTAAGCCATAACCTCATATTGCTGACACTGAAAGTAGAAAAAGCAGATATAGCAGCTACCTATTGTTAGAAAACATAGATGTATCCACCTTTTCTACCCTAACAGATACTTGAGAGCATTTAAAAGAAAGGGAAGGATCTGATAGCTCAACCTTTCTTCAAACTGAAGAGAAACATTTTCCTCAAATTTTACTTCTTACTCCCCAGCTGGCTGAATCTGGGCCAGAGAATTTGTGATGGAAGAAAGAAGTATGAGAAAAGCTGACTCCCAAGCTTCATGTATAGGGTGATGACAAGTCTGAGTTCAATTTCTTAAACTGTTTCTGCATTTTACATGATACAGATGCTGTATTAACAATATAACACTACTTTAAGCTCACAGTCATGATCACGTACTGCCTTCAACAACAGTCACTTTCCTTAGGTCTCGACAATATTAATTAGCTGACAGGTATTCAGTAGCATCACCAAAGACATGAACTGGCATGGCCTGTTCAGTCTTTGCAGTCCTGAATCAAATCAAAGGTGAACTGGAGTAGAGTGCATGATGATCTCACAAAGTAAAATATATTACTAGTGTTTCCCATGTAACAAGAAATGGCTTCCAAACCCATTGCACTTTTTTTTTCTTTTTTCTTTAATAACTGTCATGGGATTTCTGCCATAACAAGAATTTTTTATCTGAATTTTGCTTTTCCTGGAAAACGTTTCCACGACATTTCTTTGATGCTGTGAGAAATGTGGATGAAATGCAGATGCAGCCCTTGCTCAACCCAGGAAATGCCCATCTAGTTTACAGGGACCAGCTAGCTTCTACCTTAGCCTTGAAGATTTGTGAGTGTTGCCTAGGAACAATTCTGTTAATTAATTCTAGTGTATTCTCAGTCATCAAAACAAGTCACCAGTAGCTAGAGCCTCTGGTCTCGTATGCCAAAACATTCCAGAAGGAAAAATTGTCCAAATTATTAACGATGCTTTCACAGGAGAGATGGAGTAGATCACTGCTATTAGTCTTTAGTGTTGTGCATTGTGTTACTGGATTACAGTAAAATCAAAGAAAAAAAGAGGGGAAAGAAAAGAAGTTATGTGCCAGCATGGATTAAAGGATACACAAAGATATTTCTGGAATAATTTCCTTCTTGCCCCTCTTGTAGGCTATGAAACTCTTTTCTTTAAAACATAATGGGTTTGTGTCTGCATGGGCTTTTTCTATTGTTTCCTATTCTTTTTATGTCTCAACAGATGCCATCAAGGAAGCAAAACATACATTTCTATTTGTTCAGCAATCCCAAACCATTTGCTTCATTTCCTTTTTTCCCATGGCTCTCAGCTCCCCTGTTCAGAGACTGTTCCTCAAGAGTGCCGTCTAGGTTGTGTTCAATACCTGCGATGATTTATCAGCAACTCTAACACCTTTATGATAGAGGGTACATAGAAAACATACTAATGGGAGGAAAAAGAGAAGAAAGGCACAACCAAAGCACCTAGAGGCTTTGGAAAAGATTCAAAACTAAAGCTAGTCAGACAAAAATATAAATTTCTTAGAGGAAAATAACATATATAGGAGAAAAAAAAACCCACAACCATACAGAAAGGAACACAGATGGATTCCAGCAGAGAGCGCCATCTCCAATACATATGTCTAACCTTGTCCCTGCAGTCTTACAAGTTGCAGGTTCAACAAAAGCACAGCGTTAATGAGCTCAGACAGAATAGGAAGGTTGTCTAAGTCCTTGAGTGTGAAAGAAATCTAATATCTTTATTTATAGTGCCTTTAGGTGCCTGTCAAATGTATTCATTACCTCTAATATAGAGATAATATTTCAGCTGCTAATGTACAGTCTCCAAATTGAATGCAAGGCTGGAAGAGTTGCTGGTTGCAGACACACTTGTTAGGGTATTTGGCAAAAGAGCACTTGAGCAAAGTGCGTGAGACATTAGTCTGATAAAAATCACTTGTCCTTCAATCAGACAAAATATGGACTTATTGCCTCAACTGCTGCTCAGGGAAAAAGCCTGCAAACAGATATTGATGCTGTCAGCATAAGCCTGCTGCTACAGCTTATTCTCGGTCTCAATTAGCAATACGGCATGGGCTCCCTGGATCCTGCATCTCACAGCTATTTCCTTACGTGTAACACTGCCCACTAAGGGTTTAAAAAATCCAGGATGAAGGTGATGCTTTATATTGTCCTTGAGTGAGTGGTGGCATTGAGAAAGGTGGTACAGCAGCCTGTGGATGCCAGGCAAGTAGTTCCAGTACTGCAAGCCACAGACATCTCCTGGAGGGGAGCCTGGGAGAAAAAAACAGCTCCAGACCACTACCACAAGACCTTACCCAGCATTAATGGATGTCGGTGAAGAAGGCTCCTTAGGGCCAGGAAAAGGGGAAAGGGCTTTGTGTGACCTGGGGCTTCCCAGCTGGGGGCTTCTGTGATGGCAGTGGCAGATGGGAGAGATGGAGCTCCAGAGGGTGAAGCAACCCACAGTAGGACTATTGACACTGCCTTTTCACTTCTTAGGAAAGATGGTTGTTAGAGACTGCTTGCTTCAGAGACAGGCAGCTCTGCCAGTCACTTCTTGCCATGAGTGGTCAGTTGGAAGCTGAGTAAAAGTAACCACTAACAGCCAAAATGCTTTGAGCTTCTCTTAATTTTCCCAGAAGAATATCAGGGCATTATAGGGTTTATACAAACCTTGTTTCTTTCTTACATCCTTTGGGCTCACTCCTTACACCAGCAGTATGTCCAGCTCTACCAGACCACACCTTCAGGGGATCTTTCTCTTCTCAGTCCATTCTCTTTTCTGGTTACAGAGAGTTTAGGGTCAGAATCGGTAACATAATTAAAGCATGAATAATTTATATCCACCAGGACTTGTTTTGGTCTCTCACAGGAGTCTATGAGAGTGACCATTTTGTAAGCTTAGCTCTCAGATTTGTGAAGCCACTCTGCCACTTAGCAACAGTCAGAGTCATAGGACAACCTCTTTTTCTTTAAACCTCTATTTCAGCCATCTATGCTCTGTCAATTAAAACTTGATTCTGTGGACAGGTTTTATTCTTCACTGATATTGTAGGAGGTTTTGCCACATTATTTTACTTCTCAATCCCCCCCTCCCCCCCCCCCCCCCCCCCCCCCCCCCCCGCCCCAATTCAGTTCTAAATACCTACGTAACATCTGTTATATGAAACAAAAGATATACTGGACATGATTCCAATTAATAGTTCTTTTGGATTTATAGCTGTTTAACTTCACTGGTTCCTGTTGAATAAGTGCTGATTTACATTATCTTTAGTACAGCTTCCCCAGCCATTATCCCAGGCTTCCAGAATCTCCTTTAAAATCTCTCAGGTAGTATTGCTAAGTTAACCTGCAGCAGCAGTCAGGTGAGACAAACCTGACTCATGGTAGCAACCAATTTTTTTCCCCTATCTATTTAATAGCTCATCAAGTTTAAAAGCCACGTTCCTCATTTACTTTTTACATTCCATCCAATTCATTCTAGTAACATCTCCCTGTAAAAATGAGATAAAAATGCTGTAAAAATAAAAGTGTACCAACGTGCGCTTTACTGAATGTCTGCATTATGGGGGTTCTGCATGTCATCATAGCTGCTGTGCTATAGAAGATGACTTGAAATAAGCCCTCTAATTGATCTGCACATCAAATGCTCTGAAAATGTAAAAGAGGGGCTTAGACTGTCGGTAGCTTCACTAGCTCACAGTCTATTGTCCCCAGCCTCGTTTCTTTAATACATATGGTGATCACAATGACTAAAATTCATATGCTGTCAATGCCAATAAATATTTAACAAAGCTCTAACAAAAATCCACAACTGTTGTTGGGAAGTTAACTTGTCATAATTCTATGAGCCATGAATCTTGTTATGTTTCTATGAATCTCTAGAGAGATGTCAGGGTATTTTAGCATAATATCTGCTGGGTCATTTGTGGTACCCGTTTTCATATGAACCATGCCTTTTCACCATCTAACATGCCTTTTCACCATCTCTGGCTGTCTCAGAAGTTCACAGTGGTTATAGAGGAGGAAAAGGTTGGAAAATGATTCCAGTGTGCTGCAGGCTTTCAGAGAACAGATGTCAGTTAGACATAAAAAAAATAAACTTGGCTCAACTGAGTTTACCTTACAGACATCCTTGGGCTATTAAAAAACCATCCTTGACTGTTCCCCATCACCTAGAATTAGTTTGTTGTTGAATTCATGCTTGATCTAACACCATTGCATTTAATAGTCTTACACCAGAGATGAATTCAGCCCTTGGTCTTTAAAGCAATCTTTCCCCTTGTGTGAAACAAAAACACCATATGGTGAGTCCTTGGCTTGATACCCATAGCTGAGCTTGCTATCATTCCTTTCTGATTCTGTTAGTGGAAAAGGTTAAAGCCTGCAGAGCAGGTTCAGTCAATGCCAAACCTGCAACAATAGGGGGTGAAAAAGGAGTTAACAGGGAGCTTCATCCATGTGAACCCTCCTGCTCATTCTCTAGGGGCTGCACATTGTACAGTCTGAACTGTTTACTCTTTATGGAGTGATGGAGTTGAACCCCATAGAGAATTAGAGCAACAATCCTCTCCTTAAAACTGTTCCATTATTCCTGTAGTTCAGTCTGTGAGACATCCCTCCTCATAAATGCTCAGAAAAGCAGCAGTGCCTGAATAAGTTCCCCTTTGCACAACCTCGAATGAAGACCTCTGCAATAGAATATGGTCATCAGTAATATGGCAGGGAGTTAGGGAGCCCAGTGAAGTGGCTTTGTCATAGAGCACGATGTATTCACACAAAGCCTGAGGATCTTTACTCAAAAATTCTCCTCCCAGTGCTGAATCTGTAAGCAAGGAAGCTGCAGTCAGCAGCACAATATATCTGCTGAATGTAAATGCCCATAGTTTTTGCCCTACACTGCTAAAAACATGTGAGAAGTGCATATTGCATGCTGGCATGTTGCAGACTAGGTGGGTTTGTCAGTCTGACCACGTCATTCCCTTCAAAGCCTCTCCACTAGTTTCCTTTCTAACATACTTAGTGCAAACACTTTGCCGTGAACTAGAGTTGCAGCTTTGCCTTTTGCCACCTGCCTTATAGCAGGATTATTCCCTGCTTGGTCAGTCATGCCAACCTTTGACTTGTGGTTTGTACTTTTTATTTTCTCAAACTTCTCTTCAGTTTCTCTGCTGAGCTACATGTGGAAAATAACTTTGAGTTAAAAACCAGCAGGCTGATGCTTTCAGCTCTCTCCACAAAGCTGTTCTAACATATTCAGAAAGCTTCCACAGTTACAGAATCACAGAATGGTCAGGGTTGGAAGGGACCTCTGGAGATCACCTAGTCTAACTCCCTGCTAAAGCAGGTTCACCTACAGCAGGTTGCACAGGATCATGTCCAGCTGGGTTTTGAATCTCTAGAGAAGGAGACTCCACACCTTCTCTGGGCAGCCTGTTCCATCTGTCACCAGTAAAGTAAAGAAGTTGTTCCTCACATTCAGATGGAACTTCTTGTATTGCAGTTTGTGCCTGTTGCCTCTTGTCCTGTCGCTGGGCACCACTGAAAAGAGCCTGGCTCCATCCTCTTGACACCCTGAATATATCTGTGTGCATTGATAAGATCCCCTCTCAGTCTTCTCTTCCCCAGGCTAAACAGTCCCAGCCCTCTCAGCCTCTCCTCATCAGGGAGATGCTCCAGTCCCCTCATCATCTCCACAGCCCTCTGCTGGCCCCTCTCCAGCAGGTCCCTGTCTTTCTTGAGCTGAGGAGCCCAGAGCTGGTCACAGCATTCCAGGTGTGGCATCACCTGGGCAGAGCAGAGGGGGAGGATCACCTCCCTCCACCTGTGGACCTGTTGGCTCTCAAAATACTAAATCAGGATTGTTTTGTATTTCAAGATGGTTTTGTACGTAAAGACAGCTTCAAACACCCTTATACAAAAATAAGGTATTATTTTACCTAAAGTTTTAGCTAGTTCTGGATTTCTTTTGCAAATAAATTAATTCATCTTTCAGTTGGCAATCAGTCCTTTAGGAAATTTTCATGCTGTTTCCAATCATGCACTCATCCCAGCTGAGTTCAGAAACATAGAGACAGCTTTTCAAGCTTGCTGTATCATCAAAATTCACAGAGCATTTATGGCAGAAGAACCATTAAAAGATTTATTTCAGTGTTACTGGTGGGGTTGTTTTCTCTTGTTTTTAATAATTGATGGGGACTTTTCCTGCAGAACGAGTTTATACACTTGCAGTGTGGCACAGAGGAAAATTCACAAAGCATAGCTCCGCTCTAGAGATGCTGCCTGCCTGGGCTGAGGGAGAAAGGCAAATCTAGAATAAGAGCCAGTTTAAAGACATCTAAATCCTCTCCTGAAGGGACTCTCTATGCCAGCTGACAACAGGGCAGGAGGTTAAAATTGCCAGTGCTAAAGCTAGCCTTTGCGGACACCCCACTCCCCTCCTATGGCTTTTTACTGAATAACCACCTACTTTCTGCTTCACAGATTCCTGCCTCTTTGGGTGCACTGAAGAGGAGAACCCGCTGTGTCAGTACTTATTTATTTTTCCTGCCAGCCTCACTGTCAGCCTGTGGTCTTCTGCTTTATTTACTGCCAACTGTTCAGACCCTGCTCCGAGCACAGAAAACACATCATTTTCCAATCTGCCTGCAAGATGAGAGGGTGAGATTTTTCTTCTGCTGCTAATCAGGATATGAAGGGCAGTGAGATTAGAGCCATGAAAGAAAACTATAAACACGTTGATCCATACATGAGCAGGGTATGAATGCTCAGAGCAGAGCTGTGGTAGTAGCTAATGAGAGTTACAGTATTTTCACTCTCTGTATGAACCATACCAGCAGAGGGTGAGCCCCACACTTCAGCAGAGGATTTCTAAGCTTTTATGATACATGTGGGTCGTTTCTGCACTTGGAGAGGTGCTTCTCCCTCCTCTGGGCCTGCGCTTCCCTGTCCCTTTAGCTGGTCCCAACCCAGTCCTCTCACAACCTCCTCAGAGGATCTGCCTATAACCCTGAATGCCATACACTCTTCTGAAGATCTTTATTCAACTCTGTTCTTCCTTTATTCATCTCTGTGTCCTGTCTCCTATTTTCAGCCTTGCTGTCCTAGTGTTGCTGTCTATTCCCCTCTCCCTGCACACTCCTTGCCCCTGTCTAGATATTTTGCCTTGTAAGGCTGCATTTGCCCTTCTCACAGGCTGCTGTGCTTTCTCTTGTGCTCCAGCAACAGCCACACTTAAAGCAGTGGAAGGTGCATTCCAAGAGACTCATTGCCCATAGCAGTCATGAGTAATAACTTCAAGGAAAAGACTCCTCATCTATTTCAGAAGCAATTTGCAGAGACTCATCAGAAGGAGGAACACTGGCAACGTGAAAGACAGTAAGACTTTTTTCGCAGATGAGTAAGTTGACCATGTTTTGGTAGGCATTCAATGAAACAGCTACCTTTCTGAGCCAAAAGCAGTGGTAAACTGCAAGTCTTGTTCCACAGCCTCTTGGTCCCAATGTAACATAAACAAATCAATTGTTAGTTCCTTGCTGGTGTTGTTGGAACAGGCAGAACAATTTTGTATGGGAAACTTTTTTTTAGAAACTTTCCAAAAGAAATTCTGTCTGAAGTGCATTTGCTGACATGGAAATTTTTAGCTGCAACAGCTGAAATTTGACAAACTGATAGATAATTGAATGCAGGATCCTATAGAGAAAGTGTTAGATGGGAGCTGTTTTTATACTCTTATTCCTACTAACTCCATTTGTAATGTGCCACTTCCTATATAACTGCATTCCAGATACTACAGTAATGGATGAGAAAAATGTTACTCAACTTTTCATCATTTTCTTGCAGTAATAAATTAAATAATTGCCTTATTAATGGTAGCAAACTTTTTACATTAAATGCATTGGTGATTTCTGGATATTCTTATTTAGCTCTTAATGACAACATGCATAACATTATTTTGGACTGAAATCAATAGTATCCATAGTCGTGATATTTGGCATTCAAGATCTACACTTTCATGATTTTTGTATCCTTTAATTTCACAGATACTAACGTGTAAGCACCAATGCAGAAAATTGTGGTAGCAGGAGGAAGTGGGTTATTCTTTTTAAGATAACTGTTTTGCTGGCTCAACATAAAACTGCTTTCTCTGTGTCTTGACTGCCACAACTCATAGGAAGATTATGAGTCACCAAGCAACACAGGGACCTTTGTAAACTAAGAACAGGAAATTAGATTTGTGAGAGCTTTTCCATTTAGTGATGGAAGTGGTTTTTAAACCAGAAGCATTATCCAGGCCCTCGTATAACTATTGTAATGTAATTACAGCTAATAGGGAAAGTTTAAAGGGCTATTTAGGTAGAGCAGATGAAGCAGTAAGATATAAACCCCAGGTTTTTAAGAGGAAGTAGCTGTTTAGACAAAAGGGCTTGTCTCCCTATTTCGTTTCTTTTCCTGAACACAAGACAATGTTTGGAATTAACCAGTACAGAGAAGATACCCTTGGAGAAGCCCTGAGGTGTTTAGTTTCAATCCCCTTTCTTTAACAAATGCAAACTGGTAGCCCCAGGAACTGTGGGTATGCAAAATTACAGGCTGGGGCTTTTTCTCTGAATGCAGAAACTACGGAGTAATCAACCGAATACTCCACTGGGCTCCTACCCATCTGCCATATGACACAATTTAATAAACTGCATTTTTTGTAATCCCCAGACAAAATGCACACATCTGTTAGCTGCATTAGCCACCTGGGCCTGCAAGAATATTTCTGAAGTATTTTTAAAATATATTAAATGGGTTTCAAGAAAGCTAGTGCATTTCTTTGAAATTATCTATCAGGAAAATGCATTCTCCAAGTGTGGGTCTGTAATAGTTACAACTCAGTTTACTCACCTTCAGCTGGTCTAAAGTGATAGGATGATTTCTGGGAATCATGAGAATGGATATTGATAAGCTGCAGGAAATGGGTCTAAAGAGTACCTGTTTCTCCTGCCGTGGTAATATCTCCTATGACACACAGAAAATTTCCAACTACATAAGCAAGAAAACAGAAAGAAAAATAAAACAGAATCCTTACATTGCACTGTATTTGTCATTCCCTGTAATGAACTTGTAAGTTCAGTAGTGCTTACAGTTGGACTAGTGCTTACTCATGATGGAAGCATAATGTAGTTCACCTTGCACAAGCTGTTGCCTTTTCATTTTGTGTCTAGGGCTAACCACACTAGAGCCATATTTGCTTTCTGAGAAATGAGGCTTTGGGTCTGTCCTTGTTAATTGTTAAAAAACCCTGTCTCTTTTACTGGGAAAGGAAAAACAGGGGTATGGTTGTAAGTTAATTTATCCTAGATGAAGACTTTGTCCTATATTTTTTAAAATCTAACTTCTTCCATTTGAATGAATTGAGAGAACTGGTTCAAATATTTATAAATGAGAAAAATATTAAATGGAGGCAAAAAGGAGACCTGAAAAGCTGAGCAATAAAGGTTAAGACAGAGAAGTCAGCTAGAATACTTACCACTGCTCTAACTTAATCATACCTATGTCAGGTAGAAGGGGCTGAAATCAATTAACTATTGTAACTTGCTTGTGGATTCATAGGTTTTTAAAGGTGGAAAAGATCATTAGATCCTCAATTCTGACTTCTATAATACAGTCCATAAGCCACGTATTGAGTACATTACAGTGCATCTGAGTATTTTAGTAAAATATTCTGTCTGAATTTTAAGATCAAAAGGGGTGAAGAATTTGCCAGTTTGTTAATTTGTTCCAAATGGTTAGTCACCTGCACCAGTTAAAAAAAAAAAAAATCCTCTTTTTAATTTTACTTTTTCCAACTGGAAGTTGCAGCTAATGAATCTTGTTAATGTCTTATCTCTCTTTTCAATGTCATTCCTGTCTAGGCTACGCTATATGTGTCAGTAGGCATGACTTTCATTCTTTGTTCCTAAGTGTATGTATTAAATTAAACTTATTTTATTTGAATGATCCCAATTTAAAGAAGAGATCTGCATTATTCTATATGACTGCCCTATGCTTACCACTAATCACCATTGTGTCTGTTTCTTCTGCAAGTTTTATATTTGTTTCCAAAATGTTAAAATGCAAAAACTTTTGAAAGGTAAAGAATAAGAAATAAAAATCTTTATTTTATTTTTTTTCTTATGGCTGCTTAAAGAGACAGTTTTGTAAAGCAAAGAAGCAGTCATAGGTTTGATGAGAATTCTACACTAGAGTAAAAACTTGGTAAACTAAGATAAGCCACATTTGACAACAAAAAGACACAGGCATGAAGGCATGGATGAAAGAGAAGGGGGGAAGAAGGCCAGTGAAAAACCTATGTATAGAAGAGTCCTGTGTAAATGTAGGTCTTAATAATATTGTTTGGTTATTGCCGACAAGAACATTTAACTTAAAAATACTGGAATAAGTGCAGTCCCATCTTACACATTATGTCATTTTTGTCATTTTCAGATGATGAAGAGCACTGACATTTCACCACTATGCCATGGGGAAGTTCTCTGTGGTCTGCAATTTATGACCAGTTTACACCCCCTCCCTCATGCTGCGTGAAGCCTCATAGTAGGACATAACTCGTCCTACTGACATTACTAGAGAATTACCCAAGTTTCTGAAACTGGTGTGTACAATCTTTCTTTAACATGCTCAGTAATACTAACCAGACATGCTATATAGTTTTTATGCACAATGGTACTGAAAGCGCATGTATTCATTTTATACATTTACAGCATTATTACAGATTACAGCAGAGTATCCAACAGCTTTTGTATGTCTGGTGTACAGATCAGTACTTAAAGGTTTTACTGAGAAATAGTATTTTGTTTCTGAGGGATCAACAGAGTGCAGGGTCACTTTATTCTTTCTTCTGTTCATTGAACGTGTAGAATTAACAAGGAGTTTCAACTTGGTTTCATTGAAATATTTTCTTGGGTAGCTTTCTGGGGACATTAAATTTTATCTTTATTACATATAGTACACAGTTTCCACAAGGGGTAAATGATTATTAATAGCAGATCTTTCACTTTTAATGAGCACCTGCTGTGCAGAATGGGTCAGTGTTTTTGATGAAACATTATGAAACACTTATTATAATTAGTGTAATTAAACCTTTCAAATAACTGCCCTATGTGTAGAAAATCAGATTTTCAAACTTACTTTGCAGGTGGTTATAATACCCACTGATTTAGATGAGTTTCTGGCTGTTTGGGCAACATTTATTAGATTCTCAGGTTTTCTGGAGAAGTGCTTAACAGTAGTGGTTCTAACTACACAGAAATGTTTGTGCTTGATTAGGCCAATTGCCTGTTTAGACTTCCGTCCTGTCTTTGACTATGGCTTGTACCAAATGATTCAAGGTGAAATGCAAGAGATTGTTTTCTAGACAAGTAAAAGCATTGTCCTTAACTGAAAGTTTCTCTTTAATAGTCCTCAACTGGATGAAATGCAAGCACATATCACTTCTAAAACGGGTGGTTCTTGTCTAATCTAGCTCTCTGCTTGCTTTTTTCTTGTGAACAGGCTCTATTCAAACATGCATAAAGTAGACCAGCACGGGGACACACTTTTCTTTACAGGTGGCAGCCTGCTGCAGTTTGGACATGGCCGCTGACCTATACTATGCCTTTCCCACCCCATCTTTAGCCTACCAGTTCTTCACAGAGCACAGCAGAAAGATCACCCTTTTTATGGAAACGCTACAGCTCTATGTAGAAACTAATTAACAACAAGATCCTTTTAAAGTTACATAACAAATTGGATTACTAAGATCATGGCATTTATTTATTTATTTATGAGGGTTATTTTCAGCAATATTGGTTCCTTTCATGCAAAAGCTTTGATTTTGTCAGAGGTTTTCCCTTAAACCAAATTAGCTTACACCAAATGTCTCTGCTAAGAAGGCAGTGTTATCCTAGTATGAAATGATTTACTTTACTTCTAAAATACTAAAGTGTTCTTTGAAATGCTCAATTCAAATATTTTTAATAGGAATTTTTAAACTATTAATTCTGCAGGAAGTGTTTGTTTCTTTTGAAATATTCTTCAGTAGTGAGTTCTGAAAACTGGCCCTCTGTGTGCGCTTGTTGAACTGCAATAAAAGTTTTAATGTAATGTTTCCTTTTAGTCAGATAACATCCTTGGAATGTAACTGTGGAACCATAAAAATCACAAAGTAATTTGTTCACTGAATACTGGTTAATTAGCTTATGAAGCAGATTAAATTACCTTTAATTTCAATTTAAGCTCTTCCAGTAACCTACCAGGTTACTGTAAATTATCTTAAACAAGAAAACATGCTAACATTCAGTAAATTAAGTATTTGAGAGGTACTTTAACATCATTTACTGCAATCACACTGTCTTTTGGTTTCATGACCTGCTGCTGCTCCATATACTATAGCTACTACGTTTTTAAAAGCCTAAATTCTTGTCAGTAAGTAACTGTTCTGTTGTGGAAAGAAGTTTATAACATTTTTTCATTTATGTTGCATTAATACTCTTATTTTCAAACATCATTTTTGCTCAAACAGAAAAAAATAGAGGAACAGTTTTGCACAAACGATGATACATAAAGCTTTGTGATTGCTATGGACAAAATGATCATTAACTTTAAAATTCAGTTTGAATAACTTTTCTGTGCACGTTATGCAAGGTTAGTTTCAGATCTGGCAAATATTTTCAGCATGAGAAAATACTGGTGCAGAATGAACATGTGGAAGGTTTTCAACACAAATCTTGAAAATTTGCTTGTAAATATCGGTGAATTTCTGCCTTATACTTGCAGAGAACTCAGCTTCAAGAACATAAACACTTTAAAAGCAAGACATTTTTAAAGTAAAGTATTAGCAAAACCTTACAGTTTGTTCTTCAGTCCTTTTTGATCACAGTTTGGCCAAAGAATAGCTAAATCTGAATTAAAAGCATATTTACAATGTTGGTATTTTACAGATTATAGTGTAATGTATGTAGACCTCTTGCATATGCCAACATTTTATGCATGATGTTAAGCATCATTCTTCCTTTCGCATATTCTGGCTCAGGGAAAGCAGTCATTTTAGCAGGGTCAAAAAGCACTGCAGGCAGGATGCCAGCTCAGAATGAATTGTTACATTTACAATTTGGGGAAATCAGTTCAGTTTCCAAAAGAAAAAAAAAAAAAAAAAGATAAAAAGTTTTAAGTGTTCTGGTAGTATTCCTAAAGACTCCAGCATTACCTTCCTTTATGTCTCTCAGGCTCAAAGTACAGCAAATGAAGCAAATCTATCCTCCCCTAGCTTCCCAAATCCCTATCATCAGCTCTTAATTATCATCTGCAAAATGATGGTCAAAATATTTCATGTATTGCTGATATGACTTGGAAAAAACTTAATAAACAAAGCAGTGCTTTGATCAAAGGCTCCTCTTGAAGAGAAGATACAGTTTATTTGGAGGTTAGTAATCTTGGAGTGCTTCAATACTTTAGATCTGCTACATTAAAGTTGTCAAAATGTTTTCAGTTTCAGAAGCCATGACTTCAGAGAAGCAACTCGTATTGTCATAATAATCTATGACCTAGTTTCAAACAGATTTCCTTCTTTCTCTTTCCTGTCCCCTCCCCTCCCCTCCCCTCCTCTTCCCAATAGATGTTCCCTGTGAGACAAGCAGCTTCACATACAAAAACCCAAAGCAGAAGAGAAAGTTGTTCCAGACTTCAAGGATCTGAGACATGGTGGTTTTTTTTTCAGATGAGTGGTTCAGGCATAGATTACTTTTCAGGGTTGGAAACAGCATTAGAGGTTGCTTTTATATACTATTTTCAAGTTACACCTGCTCACTATGAGGCAAGATGTCAGAAAATAATGAAGCAACATTATACATATTGAAGTTGCAAGATGGGAAATGGGAATCAGATCAAAGGTCTCTGAAGGATGAAACTTAGACACGAATGAATTTCTGACATTGAAGAGTGAACAGTCTATCTTTGAAACCCTTTCTACAATCTTTGGAGCATGCTTAATGGGTTTTCTCTCTTTTTTTCTTCATCTTTTTTTTTTATACATCTCATATGACAGAATTAAGTATTACAAACACACAGAGAACTCAGTCCAGCTATTGCTGTATATTTTTCACAAAACAAAAAAAACCCACATTACACTGGTATCTTGACTGTAGATGAACATACACATGTAGGTATTTGGTGTATATACTGACCTTGGTATGTATTCTGGCAAGTAATATTGAAAGTTGGCAGGATAACACTAGAGAAAGATTAACATTTCACAGGTTAGTGTCTGGAAACTTATGCTGTGTTGGTGTGTTTCAGCTGTATCTTCCTAGATTCATTACCTTTTGGGAAGCATAGCTCTCTGCATTTCTTGCCTTTAGATCCTTACGTATAACTCAGACATGGCCATGCAAACTAGTGCATGTAATTGCAAAAGAGGCTATG
This sequence comes from Falco naumanni, assembly GCF_017639655.2. Lineage (NCBI taxonomy): Eukaryota > Metazoa > Chordata > Aves > Falconiformes > Falconidae > Falco > Falco naumanni. The sequence continues at coordinate 55,894,257 of NC_054054.1, forward strand.
CCAGTCTACTAGGGAGTTGATGAATATTATTCAGAATTTTCTTATGTCGGGCTGCTGTAACACGTGTGGTAGGTGCCACCACCATCAAAAGCAGGGAGGAGGGTGTCTGAGATGAGAACCTCTAACTGGCATCACAAGGCTGTTGCTCTAACAGACTGACACATACAGCCCAAGCGATCTCATAGGTAGTAGATCACATGAGTACTAGAGCTGAGGGAAACAGCCCATTACAGTGACCCAGTTCACTGAACCTGGTGGAGATACGCTGCTTTACTTCACTTGGGGGCTCGGGCTGATCAATGAGCTGCAACAGTTCGAACACTGTTGAACTTGTATCTCACCACATGACAGGGCCTGCTCCTTTAATTTCCAATGCAGTGCTTTAGAAACTGCTCTCTTTAGATGTCGTAAATGCTGACCTGCACTGGAAATATCCCTCTCTTCCATTATTTTTTGTTTTAAATGTCACAAGACCACAGATGAAACCCTGAAAGGGTGTCTCTTTTCAGCCTGTATTAATTCATAGAAATTCTACTCTTATTTAATGTAAAAGGCAAAATATTTCCTCTGAATGAATCTATGGTCAATTAGCTTTTCAATGTTCTTAAATCATTTTTCACCAGAAACATTAATGTTTATAGCAGTGAAAATTGCTTCCCAAATCCACAGAGTGTTGAAAGTCTTTGGAAAATAAGATAAAATACAGTATATTAGAAAAGAAAATACAGAAATTAACTTACTTCTTTACTAAAAAGCCAGGCCTGTGAGTCAAAGTGAATTTATATAATTGTTTTTCAATTTTAAACAGACTTGCAAGAAAGACTATTGTTTCCTTTGACATAGTAAAAAAATGTTGAGAACAGGCAATCTTATTTGAAATGACTGTGTAGGTGTCATGCTTAGCTAATCACGAAATGTCATTTTCAAAAATATTAATGTATTCCTCTTAGAATGGGAAGGAAAATAATGTACTTTGTAAATGAGATCAGCATTCTTTAAGTCTAGGGAAATGCTGTTCACTGGCTGCACCATAATGCCAGTTCCTGTCTTCTAGTAATAAAACCTTTCATGCTTCCTCCTGTAAAGTGCTTGAAGGCTGAGGACCAATATAACCAACAAACAATAAAACCCACAAATAACCCTCACAAACAAACAACGCTGTTGCAAAGAAAGAGCAAAGCCTTAGTAGCAGATAATAGAAATTTAGATGCAACAACAGAACTGAACTTCCAAGGTGTGGTGTATTTTCTAAGAAATTATTCTTGTATTCACATCTTACCCAAGTCAATGGGAGAGGGGGGTCTCTAGCACTCCTCACAGAAGATCAGAAGCCTGGAAGGTCACATTGTGATGGTCTTCAATCAGCTCTTAGAGTGAAAAAAATGCAAAGATTCTGAACCTGTTGTATAAATCTAATTAAATAGTACAGATCTTCTTATTGGACCAAAAACTTTATTCTAAAGCAGAGTTATGGAGTTACTGTCAGTTCATAAGAAAAACAAGTCCCCTACATCTGAGATATACAGCCCCATCCAATAAGAATACATTTATATTGGACTTTAAGCAATTTTTCCATTTTCTACTTTTTGTAAAGTTCTCTTCATAAGTGTAAAATGCAAATTTTCACCATCATTTAAAGATTAGTGAATGTGAAATCCTGGAACACAAAAACTAAAACCTCTCAGGCTTCATTAAGTTTACTTTCTGAAGCAGTTATTTATGTGACAATGTTGATCTTTCAGTAATTCATGCATGAACTTGTCAAAAAAACTATTTCCACTTCTCAGAAGTGAAGTGAATTTTTTGACATACATATTGGTGATAGACTGAACCTATAAACTATCTGGAAAAGTTTTAGAGGGTTGAAAAATAAGGAATTTTTTCCAGATCAACAAACTGCTTAGGGTAACCTTCTCATAAACCAGGACCTGCCAAAGCACACATTAATTCTGCTAGGTTCGTTTCACATGCGTTTTCCCCTGTTTGCACTTTTGTACAATAAATCACAATGTCAAAGCCTGTTATATTCTACTGCTTTTAGCTTTTAGGCTGAGATAATAGAACGACTATATTTTTTCTAGAAATGATAGGGACACAGTATTTTCTGATGAAATACAACAAGCAACTATAAAGTAACTAACAATAAAGATGGGCCAAAATTCATTTGCCTTGTTGCCTGGAAGTGATATTTATAATGACAGGCTTGATGTTAATGCCCAGCATACAAAGTGTAGTCACTTGGGCAAAAAGCAAGGGGTATGTATTTTAAATTTCCCCAGAGTAAGATCTTTTTTGGTATCATTACAGAATTTTGCCTGTAATACCTTTTCCAATACTTATAAAGAATATTTCACTCAGCATTATATCTCCTGATGTATGTTGCAGTGACTTAGAGAAACTGGGCAAAGTAACTCAGTTATAATGGAATAAAGACAGATTTTCAATCAATTTAATAATAATGCATAAAATTCTAGAGAAACCAAGCATCACAGCTTTAATTGTTGGTAGTTTGGGACTAATATTGTCCTTATTATATATGCCTGCAAAGCTTATCCAAAATGAGTCCCAATCTGTTCTCAGTTGTTCTATTTTTTTAATGCTGGAGTTCATAATGATCACAATGGTGGAAACAGAAAACACATGAATCTAGAAGTGCTCAGTACAACTCAAATCAGTTTTCTAAATCAAAGATTCATTTTTTTATTTCCCTGAAGCCTGGATTTTCTACCCAGGTCCTCTATTTCTGTATCATCATGCATATTTTTTTTTCAAACATGATATTTTATTTCAATATTAGCTATGGAAAGAAAGGCAATCTCAATTTGCACAGAAGTCTACTGCTTCTACTACAAAGTCCTTCCAATATGTTAGTAAGTGTGGAAAATGTGAATATTCACAGACACTGAAATAACATGCCCTAGTTATCTTGAAACAGAGCTCTGCTACTCTGATTGAAAGACAGTATGTTCTTTCTTCGTTCGTATGCTTTTTCTTTAGGCCAATGTTAGTGTCCATCTTATGTTTCTTCCTTTTCAAGTGAGAACCACACATTTTCTGGTCAGAAACAAGGTAGAGGACTCTGCTTAATCTACCTTGGTATGCAGCTTCCTTGGGAAAGCATTGTTCTTGGAATCCCTTACTTGAATATTAAATCAAGTTCTGTTATTACAGCTCTGCCTAAATTGTTGAATACATTCAATTTAATGCTGTTGGTCAGGCTTTGAGTCACTCCTGAATTATTCAGTGACCTCAAGGGTATTCTTTTCATCTACCAAAGTTAGAGTCAGCCCAGGTGAAAACAAACTCTTCATTGACAGTTGCTAGCAATTGAAGAGACTAATGGACCTCACTGTGAATTTTTGTTGTTAACAAGAATTGAGTGTACAGTCAAAAAAGCAATCATTGCAAGTGAACAGCTCTGAGATATTGGCAGGATCAATACATATCACTACTATGTCAGACAGCATAGTGCCTATGACCTGTCATTTTCATTTATTTTTCATACGTTTTTTTTATATACAGAATGCAGAGATGCTGAGGATTTAATAAAGGTCTATTAAAGATGCTTCAAATTCATCCTTTTGCCTTTTCTTTCTAAACACTTCTTAAGTTCCCAGAAAATTTCCTTGGGTCTTCATGCAGAGCTTTCCTTCTGGCTAGTAAAAATAACAGCTATTTCTGTTCATTAGCCAAAACCTCTTCTCTATCTGTTTTTTATGTTTGTGTCCCTGCTTCCCTTCTGAAGATGCTTGTATTGCCTGAGACAGGTGCACCTAGGGAATGCAGCCATGATGCTATTCATTTTCATCCCCTTTTATTTCTGTAAGAAGTTCACACTAACAGTGTATGTGCCGAGTCATTCATCTTAACACTGGAGGATAGCAAGTAGACCCATTGGTATCTCTTGAAAGAGAATGTTTACACTTGAAACAGTCTTATCATCCATCCCAATGGTGAGCCGAGAAAATTAGAATGGCTATGTATGCATAGTTATCACTGGTGCTATTCTAGTCTATCTTTAATGAAGAGATATGCTAAAGGCTGCTTTCATGTAAACCCACCCTTAAAACATTTCTGTAACAATGTTTTCCAACATGTCTCTTACTTTTTATGTGTTACATATAAATAATTGCAATAAACATGTACATATTTCTAGGTACTTGGAATAAGACTATAGATAATGAGGCAAGAAACACCCTCCGTGCTACCTTCTCATCACCTCTATCAAAAATCTCAAACAAAAAAGGTTTCTGAAAGTATAATTGCAACACATGAATTTTGACACTAATTTTCTCTTGCTATACTAAAAAGTCTTTGAACACTTGAGAATGGTCCCCTGCCTGATTTATTTAATCACTTATCACTTTTAATCCAGGGCTCTGAATTAAGGGATAACCTTTTCAATACAAAAAAAAAAAAAAAAAAAAAAAAAAAAAAAGGCAAAAAAAAAAAAAGCATAATTTTCCTGTTTTCTGTAACAGAATATGAACATCTAAGCTTACCCATCTATGCATACCCATGCCAGCAAAACTTTGTGCCTTTTTCTTGTGGAGAGATATAATGCCCCATGCAAACAAGAAAAATGCATAAGCACAGATGAATCTACATAAATTTTACATCAAAATAAGTCCTTGTGAAAATGTTGTTATGCTAATTGCCTGACTCAGTATGATATCATGTCAAAATGTAATCATCCAAATTCATCACTAGATCCAAATGTGTCACCAGCTGCATATATGAGCAATTGAGTTACATGAGCCATTCATTTAGCCCAGTATGTAATTTATCCAGTATTTATGTGATCTATATAAAACTAATTTCTTCCTAGGTCAGGACACTGCTGCAATGTTGATTAATGCCTTCGTCATTTCACATATTGATTATTGTAATTCACTACTTATTGGTTCCCTCATTGCATGTTGCACAGGCTTGAGCTTATGAAAAATGCTGCTGCACATATCCCGGTCAAATTATAGAAGTTTAATAACATCACTCTGGTTTAATGAAACTTCACTGCCTCACTGCTCATCCATGGAATAAGTATGGTGTTCACAATTGTCATCGTAATGTGTAACCTTTCTAAACATTTGCTGACTTATTGTGGTGAGTGACCTTTCTCTTTTGTCACATATTAGTTTCTCGCTTGATAACTTATGGGGAGATCACTGACAGCAGTAAGGCAGTAAACAAAAAGTGGCTTGTTTCTTTTTGAGTCCCTTATGCAACTGATCTGCTTTTCTTTCATGCTGCTTTGCTTTGCCATCAACTTTAACCGTGGCCTCTGCAATATTGTTCTGGGGAAAAAGAGAATTATAAAGAAGATTGATCATAGTCATTGCTACTTTTTTATTAACTTCAAGTGATCCCACTTTACTTCTTAGAGTTATAATCTACTAGGAAGAATTTTACCCCTGATTAATGATATATTTGCCTCTGCAAACTATGCTAAGATTCTTAGTTTTTCCCCTAAAAATCTGAAAACTAATCTATCCAATAAATTTTAAACTAATTCAGGAAATGAGTTAATTTAAATACTCAGAGTTTTCCAATACTATGTTTTATTTTAAGGTTCACATTTTCTTTGAGAAAGAAACGGTCAACTTATCTTGGCTATTTGGTGCAACGGGAAGAGTGAACTGTCAGGCAGACAGTGAACAAAAGAAGTGCAATCTATTGTATAAGTTCTTGAAAAGAGCAGTGCTTCACTTGTCTAAAGAAAGTTGTCTTTCAATACAGGTAGAATATTTTTACTTTTAATAATGGAGAGTTTAAGAAAGGCAGTTGTTTAATGAAAAGTGTTCTGTGAAGTCTACACTATGTTTATGTTACATGACATTTTATAGAACTTAAAGAAACTGTAATTTATGGAAAAACAGTACGGCAAATACACAGTATATGTTACTGTTTTCCACAGCTCACACAAAGTGATACAGAAAAATATTCCTAGGCATAAGTAATTCTTTAGCCAAAACTTTATTAGATTGTGTTGTATGCTAGTTTTATGCCTTTAGCATATTTTTGGTTTAACTGAACAATAATGATCAAACGAGAACACACTTCCTGATGATTAGCAATCAAAAGAGAGAAGACGATGGCCTCAGGTTCAGACACTGTTAGACCCCAAATTATGTCTGAACCGTCTGGTTTCATTATTCTAAGATTAATTACCTTTTCTTCCTGTAATTTAGTGTGAATTGAAAACAGTGAAAATTAAACCCTCCCTTTTTATGCAGAGACTTATTTTTAGACCACCACACAGCAGTGTGGCTCAAGACCAGAAGCAGGCTGATACACACATGAGAAGCTGTGGATGTGCCATCCCTGGCAGTGTTCAAGGCCAGGTTAGATGGGCTTTGAGCAACCTGGTCTAGTGGAAGGTGTCCCTGCCTATGGCAAGGGGGGTTGGATTAGATGGTCTTTAAGGTCCCTTCCCACCCAAACCATTCTATGATTCTATGATTCCATAAGAAGTGGAGGAGATGTTGTTCTGCGGTTAACACTTAACCTGTTTTGGAGCATGTCCTGGAGTGCCTTTCATGGGACAGACATCAGTTGCTTCATTCCTACTGTGTAAAAGAAGGTGCTGTTGTGGATTTAAAATCAGCCCTGCCATCAAGCACAACCTCTCAAGGGAGAGTTTGAAAACCAACCAATACTGGATTAAAAACAGGATCATACTTCAGAATGAAAACCACTGTTAGATTATGCTCTCAGCTGAAAGGAACTGGGGGTGGATTTTACTTGAACATTCACTTCCCAGTTGTTTTTTTTAACATGCTTCTATCCTCATGATCACCATTTATTTCAGAGTCATTTACAGTAATCAATGCAAAAATATAGTAGGCACTAGATCAAATTCTAAGCTGAATTTTCAGTCTGATTCCTTAATGCAATGCAATGACAGAGGAAAAGAAATTGACAAAAAGAACAACAAACTTCTCTTTCTGTAAACAGAAAAAGGAACATTAGGCAAAACAAAATATTTATCTAATACTTGGTGAGTTTACCCTTGTTTTCTTTGATTTTCTATGCAGTCTTAGGCTGTAAAAAAAACTACATTAACTTTTGCAAATGGAAGACTACAGGGTCCTCGCTAGGACTATTCTATGCCGGTTTTTGCACAGTTGATAAGGTTCCTTTGGACTACTTTTTTGAGGATTTACAAAGAAACAGCAACACAGACAAATATTTCAGGTAGGTGAAATGGGAAAAAAATTATATATTTTATTTGGTCATCATCATATATTTGAGACTACTCTTCAATAAGCGGAGCACTGAACCGAGGAAATGTATGCCATTATACGTGTAGAAAAGTATATTGACTGCTAACAATACTGGCAAAAGCAAAAATAATTTCAAACAGTAATATAGGCTTAATGGTACTGTTTATTTTCAAGATCAACCAGAAAGAATCAATATCCTGTACTAACTGCTTCAACCATTCATAAAGAGAAAGTAGAAAAATTAGGTTACCCAGTAAAGAAAACGGAGAAGAGCACAGAGCAAGGGTACCTTGGCAGGCCCAGCAGGGTAACTGCCTAGATGGTCTTTTGATATCATCATAGGTGTAAATCAACGTTTTTGGTAGATTCAGACAGGCAGTAGAATAACGGTGTTGGAATGAAGATAAGTAAGGAACTGAATTCTTTATGCAGTTGTTATACCTTCACAGCCTTTACCTAACCTGAACTACTTTCAGAAGACCCATCCCCATAGGTGGGGAGGGCCTGATGAGGTTCCCCTTCCAATAAATCAATCTGATCAGGAAGCTCTTAGCTGAAAATTATTGAAATAACAGTAACATGATGTCAGTAAGACATCATGCTCTTACTGTGAAAGCTTTATTATGTTTTTTTATGGTAAAACTGCATGTTGCCATTTTGAAATGTTTCCCAAACATTCTGTATAAAGTTCAATAAAATTGTTTCAGCTTTTTAATGACAAACATTGCTGACCGGCCAAATGTTCTTTCAGTAATTCCATTTTCTGGGAAACATTAAAATTTCTGCTTTTGAGCAAAAACAGAGGCCAAAATCACAGAAAATTAAAATGTAAATTCTCACCTATCTCTGTTTAACCTATTGTTCTTTTAGGGTGAATGCTGATGAAATGTGTGGCTTGCAGAAATCTTCAAGGTCTGTCATTAAAAGTACCTAAAATAAAATGTGTTTTGACAGGATTAATAGGTGTGCACATTCACCTGAAATGGTAAATTAAGTTCTAGTTTACTCTAACCCTGTCCTGGTATTATTTTGACTGGGGGAAAAAAGTAAAGGTAGGAAGTGAGACACGATAAATGCTAAAATTGGTACTAGAAAATAAAAGCTCTATGTATTTTTGTTTCTCTCGATTTTTTCTCGTGATTTGTTTTTTGGGTGTGGTTTTTTTGTTGTTTGGTTGGTTATTTGGTTGGTTTTTTTAAGTAACCTTCAATGCAGGGAAAACATCACTTGCAAACTGTGTAAATACATAACGTGTTCAGGAAACTCAAATATAGTCTGAAAAATCAAAAGAACATGAAGAACATACTTTGGTTTTGCAGAAAATTATTATTCTTAGATGTGATGATCTGAATCACTGTAAACCTTAGAAGTAGAAACTATATGATTCTAACTTGGCTATATTCAGATAACTCAGTGGATATGAATTCAGAATTAGAAAGCAGTGGATGTTATTTGCTTAAAGAGTTTAAGTGTGAAAATAGCCTCTGAAAAATCTGTTTACACTGTAGCTCTAAACTAGTAACAATTAATACTTAACTGTTCACAGCTATGTTCTTAATTGTTCTCATACACTTTTTGCATATTTTTTTCTGAATTTTAATGCACTAATAAGCAATTTCTCCCAATAAAAAATCCAGAGCTAAGAATGGACCAAGACATAATGTACAGGCTTTGATCTAAAGATGAACTGCCAAAAAACTAAATCTGTATTGAAGGGTTTGCCTGTCTATACTAGAAACATTACTGTTAGAAAATTCAGTAAGAACTGGATAAAACTTAGTGTTTATAAAGTAGGTTTCTGTGTCATTTTGTAAACATTGTGCGGTACGATTTATTGGGTGCAAAGGATGAAATTCAGGAACTTTCATTGCTCAAAATCAGACTTGCCACAGTACTGAAGAGGAGGATGGGTACCTGTTAGTGACGAGTTATGCCAGCCACAGCAACTAACACAAGTGAAAATATGATCATATGTCATGAGCCAGTGCTTTATGCACACTCAAAGTTTACCCCATATGCATGCATTGCTGTATCACAACCACCATGAATATCAGGTAGATTAATTTTTATTGCCTTGCTAAGAGAATGATGACTTGTGATAGAAATCCATTAATCAAACTGTCACAGATTTGCATACGTTGCTCTCTGTACTGCAGGCATCCAGGTACCCTCGTGCTACACCCAGATAATTATCTCTGTGGTTTTAACCTCAGTCTATAGATCCTTGCAATTCACTGTACCGCTTTGAAAGGCATCCATGAAAGAGGCCAAGAAAAGCAGGCATCTTTGAGCAGTGCAGGAAATATTTTTAGAAGCCAAAAAGTCCACAAATCTCAAGAACTACAGGCAGAGAAATGATGTACAGGATCTAGCTACAGAGGTGCTGGCTGTGCTCCATAAAGGGTAGAACCAAATTGAGATATCTGATGTACCAAAGATGTGACACTGGGAAGGCTGATAAGAAAGGGGTTTTCTAATCTGTGGAAGCGAGTAGCAGTGGAAAGAAGAATCTGAAATAAATTTAATTTAGGCACTACCATTTCTGAAGCAGAATTTGACTGCCTTAGGTTGGATCCAGGTTTTGAGGTGGTGGAAAAGCGCAGGCACAGTCCCTTAAGCACAGTGAGTGCTGGGGTAAGGTCAGTATAGGTACATTCATTATATGTCTGTACAGAATAAAGCAGGACATACTAGCTTTTAGTACTGGACCACTACTCCTGAAAAAAACCTGATTTGTTACAGAGCACACTGAATGAATGCACTGCATATCACAGCTGGCTCATTTAGACCTTAGAAATGCTAGTAACAGAAAATGGGTCATAATTTGGGAGTGACTCATTGCTGCAATTATTTTTGGTATAGCTCTCTTTATTTACAAGCAAATATGTTGACAGAAAGCCTCTACCGGCAGCACTGGATTCGACTATGAGCACTCAAGCAGACTCCAAGGCTGTATGACTGTACACAGGGTATCACAGTGCAGCTCACAGCCATTCAGGAAAGTAAAAAGCCTCCGTGCCAAAGCCTACTGCTTCTGGGTGTAACTGCAACAGTTAAAACAGGACTTGATTTAAATCTGACTCCAGCAGTTGCTACATTTGGTGCCCTTCATATTTCTCCTGGAAATTTTCAGGTTCTGGCTGTTTCATGTTACAGCCTCTCTCTATGATAGTTCCTTCACCCAAAAGTATCAATACCTCATATTTTAGGAACTTTGTAAGTAACCAAGTAGCTAGAAAGGTGAACAGATTTACCTCAGAGCAAGCTTGCTAAGCCGTGTTGTCTTTCCAGCAACAAAACTTAAAACAAGCTCAAAAGCCAGACTTCATTCTGTTCTTCCTCTTGCTCTTGTAGTACTGCTATCCTTCCTTCTCACCTTTACAGGATCCACTTGTCACATTTTGAATGTAATGAACTATAAGGATATAAAAAACCCTGTAATTCTGCTCTATGGATGATTTCTGACAGTTCTTTTGTCTCTCAGAACCTGACTCTGGTCTACAAAATGGGAGCAATAGGTTAATTTGCTTTGAAAAAAAAAAAAAATAATAATGGTGGGATCTAGTAATGGAGAGTTTTGTATAAAATTAAGTAAGCAGTCTGATATTGCTCCTATGAAAGCTGCTGACAGCTTTTCATTATTATATTTTCTCTCTAAAGCACAGTTAAGAGTTTTTGTTGCCATTAGTTACACTTTAAATACAAGGTCTGGGCCAAACTAATGGTCTTAGTAACCCCACAGATCAGTCAGTGTGAATCTGCTAAAGTTATTAATGATGTTACACCAAAGCTCAAATGATGGAGGGAAAACGAGATTCATGCCCTTAATGTTAAAGGTGACCTCTGCTATGCATGCACACTATGAAAATCTACAGCCCACAGGCAATTTGATTTTCTGCCTGAAAATTACTGTAGAGACTTGGAGTATCTGTGAGGCAGCCTCCTTTACTTTTTCTTTTTAAAATATTAGTATGAAGGGCAGAGGGAAGATATTAAAAATCAAATCAGGACTGAACTAAGAATCTGGCATTAACAGTCTTTCAACTTTAGAAATAAGGCACAGTTCAGAGGTACGGGGGCAGTTTGTGCAAGTTTGGTGGTTTCTGATGGTGCAGAATCTGCTGACTATATTTTCCATCTCATTAACCTGAGGTTCCCTAGAGGGAGAGAGAGTCTCTTGTGCTCAGGAAGTGTCAGGCACAGCTAGATCTGTCATTTGTTTGCCTTGTGAGAAAGCAAAAAAAGTTACTTCAGTTTGACTGGTGCCTCGCTCCTGCACCGTTCATGGCATGTACCCCACAGACACTGCAGTCCCCTCTCTGAGTGTGTGGCTGGACACATGTAGAAGGAACGTCCCCTTTGCAGGTACACGTGACTGAAGGCGAGAGACTGGGAGGTGGGAAAATAAGCTAGAAGCAACATCTTTGTGGTCCAGGAAACAAAACAGAAGAAATGAAGAGGGGACAAAGCCCTTGCCTTTCCTCATCCTTGGGTGACCTGTATAGAGCTGGTCACATGATGCAGAAGACCACAAGACTTCCTATGTGGCTGAATCTCTAGGGACATAAATAGGAACACACACAAGAGAGCCATACATTAAACATAGGCACACACATGCACTTGCTAATGCAAAAGCCTCTATCACTGTAGGATATGACAAATAGGCTTGGATGGAAGTCAGGTACTTTCCAGGGACTGCTCAGGAGTAGATGCAGGTGGCAGCATGGACTGGCCAGGAAGGCTGGTTTTTCTGGTGCCTGGTAGGTCATAGAAACTCGTTGGGGTGCACTGGAAGGGAAACCAGGCAGGTCAACCACTCCGGTCACTGTAAGATGCAACTAATCAATGCTTCAGACTAGATCATTTACGTAACTGTGTACATGAGATTTAGGAGCCTAACTGTAGGCACCTTGATTTGAAATGCATTTGCTTATAGAGACCCATTTATCATATTTCCTACATTACATAAGCTGTTGGTTGTTTTTTTTTTCAAAACTAGTTGTCAAAAAACATTAAAAAAAAAGCCTCTGTGCTCTCATTATGCTGTAATTCAAATGATTTATTCAAACTAGAGCTACTGAGCATGGCTCAGTGACTCAGATGCTAACATACCAGTTCCCAAAACCACTCTTGCTTACCCTTATTCATATTTTGAGTTAACAACGAAGGGCAAATCTCACAAACTCTGCTCAAATCTATACCTCTGAGACATAGTAAAAATTGCTTTCTGAATAAGTTAAATGCATTGGAAAAAAATTAAAATATTTCTGGTGTAAGTAAGCCAGGGCTTGAAGGTCTCAGAGAAGAGGAAAGAAAGGAAACTGAGAATGTGCTGAATTGCAAAATTGTAGATGCTTCCAATAAGAAAAAGACAGAGAGAAAAAATGCAGAGGCCAGGGAGCAGAAGGAACTGAACTCCAAGCAGTCAATGGGAGCTCGGGGTAGAACATGTAGAAGTGACAAGCTGTTAAGGAGATGTTGTTGCTCATGAAGAAGGCATGGGGAGTTTCTTAGTCAGTGAAATGTGCGCTCAAAGTAGGAAGGGAGACAGTGAAGCTAGACTGACAAAAAGTTCTGGTAATTTGGACAGAAGGCTTGCAGTGTAAAGCCTAAGAGGAAAAGAATCAAGCTGAGCCAGGTGAGGGGAGAGATGATAAGACAGTTTTGATAAATTATCAGAACTGTAACAGCTGAAATGGAAAGGAAATTATATAGCTCCTTCATCTTACTGAGGAATAACTGGAGAAATTTAACAACAGCCTAGCAGTGGGTGGAAGGGGAAAAGGGTGTGTGTGTCTAATTTAACACTGCTATTGAGCCTGGTTGACTGGGAGCACAGCAAAGTTATCTCACAGTGATGAAGAATGGGGAGAGAGGGAGAGATAGAAAGGAAATTAGGGAATACGATGTTTGTATAAAGTTTTTTTTCTGTATATATGGGAATAATTAATAAAACATGGAATAAAGACTTACTTTATATTCCTGTACTCCATACCTGTCAAGCACAACACATAATAACTGCACAGCTCTATCTGTCCTCAATGAGCAAGGGCTGGGATAATTCATTTTCACGTCATGTATCATTCACAGCTGTCTGCTGTGATTGCAAAAGTCAAATTGCCCCATCCTACATTCACACTAAGCCAAATTTGTTTGGGAAGCGGGGGACAGAAAGTGGGTGTGTTAATAGCAGATAATTTGCTTCCTGAATGTATCTATGAGGTCAAAATGGAAACATTAACAGTTCTGAGTGGTATCTAGTGCTATTGAATATATAGGGCAAATCCTCTTGTACCATTTATTTAAAGCATAACACACAAGAGCTTAACGTTATCTTATTATAGGGTTCTATAATATCTTGTAATTTTCTCTGTACTTCTTCCTCTTTCCGATAACATAGCATGTCCCTAAGCAAACATGTGAAAAGGTCTTACTCCTGAACAAAACTGAGCGGCAAGACAGATGTGTTAAAACTCAAAGCAAAGACAAGTTAAAAATTAGCCATCCATGCTATTTGGTCAATGCTCTCTGCTGTGCTATCCTACATTCTGGTGACTACAGAACATTATCCAAAGTCTAGGCAGGGTGATACACCTTTCGTTGTAGACAGATTTTGATAAAATAAAATAAAATAAGTCTTAGATTATTGCTTTAGTTTTGGAGAAAATTTATTGATGGCAAAATATCCCTTTTCTGTTTCAGGTCTGGCTACTGTTAAAACAATGAAAAATGTGAGCTTTCTTTCATTATATAAACTGTGTAGGGGTTTAAGCATGTAGGAGAATTATTCAGAACAAAAGATAGAATGATTGCTTTTTTTGATTCTAGCCTTCCCAAAAAATCTTTATCAACTTCAATAGTAAACTCATGTTTTACTACAGATGACCTCTGAAGACTTTGTTGCTATGTTTGTCACCTTAAGATTGGTAGCAAAATTTTTCTGTAGAATATTGTAGAAACTGTGGAAAACTGTCATGGCTTGGTACCCTTCCAAGATCTCCTCATAAAGGCTATTAAACTGCAGTTAGACAGAATAACTGGTCTAAGTCCAGTGTATTTTCTTCCTTGAAAGAATAGTTTGGTGCTACTCCCCACTTAAAGGAAGCTGGAACATCACTACCACCTTTCAGGCTCCTGATACAGCTTAACTTCAGTCCAAGGCACAGAGAATTTTTTGACCTACAAACAGAGCTTTCTTTAGGTCCATTCTACTCTGTTGTAAATGATGAAGCAGTTAGAAGTTGTCCTGCAAAGACGGTACCAGAGATTCAGCCCAAGATTCAATGACAGGGCTTTGCCTTGAGTGTCATTATTATTTTAGCTATTTTGACAGGGTTTTGGTTTTTTGGCAGGTGAGAGCTAGTGCCCTTCCTCTCCCTTGGGGAGCACTCTTATATGAGAGCCCTGTCTCCCACTTTCATGGATCCTGCTGCTGTCAAAACACCCTGGCATAGTAAGAGAAACAATCAGAAAGACCTTTGCAAATCAGTTCAAATATTCTTTTGAGAGGGTATCACGTGGTGAATGGGCACTGTCTATCAGCATTTTCACACAAAGGGCTCTGAGACTGCTAGTTATAGGAAAACATGACTGTTTAGAAGAAGTTTTTCTTCTTTGGTGCTATTAATTTGACTCTATTTCCAGGGCTTGGAAATAGAGGATGGATGATAGGGGATGGAAATAGAGGAAAGATGCTTTAGAGTCTTATTTGGTGAACTGCTATAGCAGCATTTCAGACATAGTTCTGTCTTTTGAAACTTTTATCTGTCTTCCTAAATGCGTATTCTATTAGGGGGGACTTTTTGTACTGACAGTATGTATGAGCAAGAGGATTATTTCTTTTCCTGTAGCATAACTTCAATGAGATTTGATTGAAAATACATATAAAATTGTCCAAACCCCAGAATGACTAAATGAATCAATTGTGTCAATTATCAACCTGCAATAATACCCCTTTGCTACTACCGAGACTCAGATTTACTGAAATTTACTGTTATTGTTTATTTATGTTGCTCAACCATTATTGTGCTACAGTGCCAATCAAATATAAAGTATCACAAAAATATCTCTGAAGTATATGAACTCTTTCACCTAAATGCATGTTTAGAAATAAGAAGGTAGTTTATAACGACAGAGTGATTTAGTGTAAAAAAATTCTAAGTGAATTTCATCCTATCGGGAATAGATAAATGGTACGAAGAAAAAGTTTCTCTTGTGAGTATTAGGATAGGAAAGTTGTGGCAAAAATGTATTAGAATAGAAAAGTTTAATAAGATGCCAAGCGTAATAATCAAAATTCCATTTTCCAGTGGATACACAAGGGTACAAAATAGTCAGTTGCTGTTGATTCTGTGATTACGTTTACAGATACCATTTCATCGCAAACTGTATTTGAAATTCTAAAGCCATGAAAAAAATGCAACAATTACGCATTCCATTCCTGCTTAAGTGGAATGATACATTTTACTCTTTTTCCTCTTCAAAATATCTTACCTCTGTTATATAAAAATTAGTTTCATATAATATAATACTATATTATTTTTTAAGTTGATAGAACATATACCTGCACACGAGTTAATTCTGCAATGTATTAGTTTAATATATCTCCTATGTCTTTTTTTTCCCCAAAATATCTTTGTCTGTCTTCAACCAAGACAGTGGGGTACATGAAAGGTCCTTTCTGGGTTATAGCTGATTAAAAGTAGTGAGACAAGAATTGGAATGTCCCTTGCTGAGTACAACCTGAGTGGCTCATATTTGTTTATATGAGAAAGTCCCTGGCTCAAGCTGTTCAATTACACTCAACCCTACTAGCATGTCCCTGAGAAAGAGGTGTTATCTCAGGTAGCCAGGGCTTGAGTCATTCAACATAATAGATTCAAATCAGAAATTGCACCTGCAGTCTTACTGGCGCCTGTAAGTAGTAGTTTATTTCATTGCCAAAAGTGCAGCTTTACTTCATGACAGACAGCATCATTTTGGCCTTGACTTAGTTTCTGAGCAGTTTGCATGGTAGCTTCAGCAGGACCGCAATGAAGTTTTGAATCTAAAGGTAACAAAAGTCTGAGGCTTGTTGCACACCAAAATGTTTCAAAAATATCATGTAATATAACATAATGGGTTTGTGTCATAGAAAGAAAACTGCAGCACCCAAGAGGTCCTGGATTCTAAATCCTTCTAACTGTGATATTTTCGTCACTGAAAGTAAAGTATTGAACACAAGCAAGAATTTCTGCTCTGTGTGGAACATCAACCAACCCCCTACTTTCTCACAAGAATACTTAATTAAGATAAGGACGAATTAATATTTGCAAAAAACATTTCAATGACAGCTGTAGTTTTGCCATCTAAAGGTAACATAAATGTAATAGGAAATTAAAATTAAACTATGAGTCTTTCTGGACATCACTTTTGGTTTAATTTAGTTGTGTTTTTTTTCATGGAGTTTACATTTTTCCCAAACCGTGTGCAATTTCTTAGTATGCATGAGAAATACCATAAATTATGTTGGTGAACTACAGTACTCTGGCCTTTTCAGCACTCAGTAGTTTGAATGTCTGGCTGGATGCCAGGTGCCCTCCAAAGCTGCTCTATCACTCCCCTCCTCAGCTGGACAGGGGAGTGAAAATATAATAAAAGGCTCATAAGTCAAAATAAGGACAGGGAAATCACTCAACAATTACCATCATGGGCAAAACAGATCTGACTTGGGGAAAAAATACTTTAATTTATTACCAATCAAATCAGAATAGGCTAATGAGAAATAAAGTCAAATCTTAAAAAACACTTTCCCTCCACACCTCCCTTCTTCCTGGGCTCAACTTCACTCCTGATTTCTCTCTCTCCTCCCTGCCAGCGGCGCAGGGGGATGGGGAATGGGGCTTACAGTCAGTTCATCACAGGTTGTCTCTGCTGCTTCTTCCTTCTCAGAGGGAGGGCTCCTCACATTCTGCCCCAGTCCATGCTCCAGTGTGGGTCCCTTCCATGGGCTGCAGTCCTTCAGGAACAGGCAGCTCCAGCGCGGGTCCCCCACAGGCCACAAGCCCTGCCAGCAACCCTGCTCCAGCCTGGGCTCCTCTCCCCATGGATCCACAGGCCCTGCCAGGCCCCTGCTCCAGCACAGGCTCCCCACGGGGTCACAGCCTCCTTCAGGCACCCACCTGCTCCGGTGTGGGTCCCTCCCCGGGCTGCGGGTGGGTATCTGCCCCACCGTCAGCCTCCGTGGGCCGAGGGGCACAGCCTGCCCCACCGTGGGCTTCAGCATGGGCTGGGGGGGAACCCCTGCTCTGGCGCCTGGAGCCCCCCTGCCCCCCCTGCCCTGACCCGGGGGCTGCAGGGCTCTTGCTCTCACACGGCCTCGCTCCCCACTTTGGCTGCGGTTGCTGTTGTGCAGCAGCTTCCCCCCATCTTAAATACGCTGTCCCAGAGGCGCTGCCACCGTCACCGATGGGCTCGGGCTCGGCCAGCGGCGGGTCCGTCCCGGAGCGCTGGCACTGGCTCCATCGGGCACAGGGGCAGCTGCTGGCAGCGTCTCACAGAAGCCACTGCTGTAGCCCCCCGGCTACCAAACCCTGCCACCCAGACCCAGCACACTGTAACATAACATAATCATATCATACTCTCCAGTCTTCAATTTCTTACTACAGCAATACTGTCAGGAATTCCAGTTTAGTATTTGCTTTCTATGTAATATACCAAATTAGTAGAATTGGATAATTTTCAGCAAAGATCATTGAGGATAATTAAAGTTACAAAATGGCTTAGGTATGAGAAGTATGTTTCTAGAGCAGGAAACATCCTGGAAAAGAAGCAAATATGAGGGAAAAGGTAAGCTAATATTGTACATCATTAAGTAATTTGGAGAGTCAATAGTATATTAGAGCAGACAGTGAAGACTGAGTCTGATCAGGTTTTCACTGTCTCTTCCAATAGAAGACTCAAAGATCTCCAAACGAACCGAAAAGATAATTCCTAAAATAAAGGGAGGGATTTATCCTGCAACTTTAACTAAACTGTAGACATCCCTGCCACGGGAGGCTGTGGATTTCTAGTAGATGGCAGGGGGTGACAAAAGTCACCCGACAAAGACATGAAAGAAAAGTCCATCCGTGATTATTGAATACACACTCTGAGGAATCCCATACACCACAAATTACTGGAAGCAGGAAGAGCACCTGGGACATTAATTTACTTGTATGTCTTGTTCTAATACTCTCCTTTGGACATTGCCCATGGATGTCTAAGTAGGCATTGCTCTGACGTGTTAGAGCCAATCCTAAATGGGATCTAGTTCAAAGCAGAATCTATCAGAGAGAACATAGAAGGAAAGCTCAAAGCATTTTAGTTCTTCAGGCCTTTAGATTCTCTTCAGTAGGTCTCACTAAAAACTCTCCTTCCAGAGGGTACAAAATATTCAGCTTATTTCCATGTAGTTTTCTGTTTCAGCTGAATTATGCTATCCTTTATCAGCTAAAATAATGCAATACAGTAACTATCATATATGTCAACCAATATAATTAAATAATTAGGTATCTGTCATAAGAATTAACCATCATATATTGTCCACTACTTTCTTTGACCTGTCAAGGAAAGGAAACATAATGGAAGCAGCGTGATATCCTCATAGTAGAGGAAATAACTGATTTCTGTCATACAAAAGCAACCCCTCTAATTATGTGTCAAATGGTTAAGGGGTTGTTCGTGCCATGGAAAGCGACAATAAAATTGCATGGTGAGATTACAAATAACTGTATGTGACAGGCATTAACACATTATGGACATGTGTGCAAACTGATAAAAATTACAAGAATGTACTCATGTATTTGTAATGTGTGAAAAGGTATTATGCCTTATTAATTTAAATATAAAAAAAGAAGAATGAAACCTATGATCTAACTTTTCAACTTGAAATTAAAAGAAGCTAAAGAGAGAACTACTTTTCTTAGTTGTAAATTATTTAATGTAAGATGTTTTTCTGAAAGCTAGGCTAGCTGTAAGGTCTTCATAAAAAGCTGGAAAATTATAATAACTTACCTGGAAAATATTTTATATTTTCAACCCTAAAACTTTCTTGTTAATAGTTTTCTTTGTCAGATTTTTGCCCTCCAGGCTGCTTCCACAGGCCTGGGTTTTGCAAGGTATACTGGCTGCACAGAACACCTCAATGAATCAGGGACTCTGATTCAGGTACCTAAGAAGTGGTAAGAACTGCATTAATGACTGCTTCAGAACGTGCAACCACTTCAAAGTACAAGTTACTTCGTTTCCCCTCCCACACCAGATGACATATCATAAAGCAAAACTGAAAAGAACTATTGATGAAAGCACCATTTTATATCTCTATGATTTTTTTCCTATTAATTTACTTTTATTCCTGGGGGACAGCTACCTAGATCACAGCCCTCCCTAGGAACAGTGCTGTCATGACTTCAAAAGTATTCAGGAAGCTTTGAACTTTAGATACAGTTATTTCCTTCTTAGGAGACCATGAACAAAGATAAAGAAATAATAAATTATAAGAATCTATAGCACTTATATGTTATAGTCTCATACAAAAATAAGATTTTTTTAATAGGGAATTCAACAGCAAAACCGAGTTCATACTAACACACTGAACAATGAACTTTTAATTAAACGTACACAGCCTCACACAGCGTACCCACAACCTTATTGATTCAATGCTGCTTCAATGCTTCCTCCATCTTCTCTCTGCTCTGAGTGGCAAAACTCATCAGGAAAGAAAAAAATCACCAGACCACCCTGCCTCAGTATTTCATCTCTTCTCAAATCCTTCACTCATCTTTTTCTGTATGGAAGACTTTTCAATATATTTAAAATTTAGGTTTGTATTCCACACTGACTTCCTATTTATCTGTTTTCCTTGAGACTGGGATTCATTTAAGTCCCATTTTGACTGTCTGAATGGTAAGGATCTATCTATGCTAATCATATAGATCTCTTGGAGGACAACAGAAGGAGATGAACTTCTGTCAGGAAGTGGTTCAGGTGGTAAAGATAAATATTTAAGATCTCTGTCCATTGACTAAGGGAATCTAGTGAGATCATTGATGGCTGGCTTAGATTAGACTGTCTCTTTGGCAGGTAAAGTTGAGGGAGATATAGCCCATCCTAAACATAGATTTTGTCACTTACACCACATTAAACTGTCTGTACTTGACATATAGGTGTCAGAACCCATTATCTGTGTGACCAGTCACATGGAAGATGCTTGACCCTGATGGCACAATGAGGAGTTTGTTGCTTTGTCAAACACTAATCTATATTTACAAGTGCCACCATATCTAGTGTTCTTTATGCTCAAGGACACTTTGACATTAATGAATGGATGACTGACTCTCATGGAAACCCTGCACCACCATCCCATGATAGCCAGGATGAATGGTTTCATGGGCCATTTTTTCAGCTGTTTTAGGGAAAACTAAAAGGGAGATTTTGTGGGTAATTTCCTCTCTTGTGCTCAGTCGTATTTGTACTGCCAAACCAAGTATACACCGAGAATGCAGTTACAACTGCAATTTGATACACTGGAGAAATTATTTGCCCTTGTAAATTTACCTTACATCTGCACTCAAGAGTCTTGTGCTGTACAATTTGGCACATTCCTGGTGCTCTTGAATCAGTACCGCTTTGTTATCAAATTAAAATCAGCCCACCAGGACACCATGCAGAGTGCTCCAAATATAGTGTAGACAAAATGTAGCAGGCATTTCTCTATACATGTCAGTAATGTATATGCATCTTAAGCACTTCTGCTGTCTGGATTTATAGCAACTAATCTACTTTTTCTTTCATCCTTTCATTGTTGTTTGCTTGTTTGCTGTTTATAAGAATTCTTACCCTCATAAAACAGTGGAAAATGCATTTAAAAACTTGATCTGGCATTCCTTCTACTTTCCAAAAGTTCATCTGGTCCCACAGGGCAATAGGCTGTGTGAATATATTTGCAAATTCATCTACACCAGTACAGAATCATCCAAGTATATCAACTAACCAATCCAAGGTATATAGCGCAAAAGTAGGAACCTGTGCTATTAATTGGGGGTGAGGGGTGGGGGTGGAAATCAAACATTGTCCTATTTCTGTTTGTCAGTTTTTCATTAAATATTTAAAGAAAGATATATTTGAGAATCCAGTTCTATAACAGGGCTTTCTTGGGTGGAATTCAACCTCTGGTAGACATTAACATTGAATTATTGAAGGAAGCTATTTTTATTAAACTAGCTGGCATTTTGGGGACATGCTTAGAGTCTCATATCAATGGATTGTCAATAAGACATTGTTATGTGAAGGCCACATAGGAGGGTCCGTATCCACGTGAATATGTGTGTCTACCTGCCTTAAATTCAGGGTGTGAGTTTGTGTATATGACCATACATGTGTATGCAAATAGGTTTGGAGTCATTCTGAAAAAAAACCTGACATTTCAATTTAAGTTAGTAATTTAAGAATATCAGAATTAAGGCGGTTTGTATAAACCTGATTTTTTAATTTTTTCCCACAGAACTATGAAAAATACACAAGTTGTGTCAGTCCAAGGATTTCAGAGCCTTATAGTGAAGAGAGTAGTTTATCCTTCACATCCACAGGTGAAAAGTTTCCAGCTTTAATTGCAGTGAGGGATATTCATGTCGGAAATCAGGAAAAGCTTTCTAACACTATGGATATTGAGGATCAGCAACAGAACATCCAGTAATCTTGGGGAATGTCCACCACTAGACTTACTTAAGAACTGACTGGGTAAATATAAAGACAGACATGGGTAAATTTGATCCTGGCTGAGAGTAAGAAAATGGATGATATCACATCTTTAAATTGTTTCCTACCCTATTTTTTCTGTAATTATTATTTATGTGATGATTGATACAAACAAACATCTGAATGGCAAGAATGTAAGTGTGGACATTAATTTAGCTCTTTTAGAACTCAGTCCATCAACAAGTGAGAACCGCGTCCATGTCACACCCAACATGAGCGCCAGGAAAGGAGTGATTCCCAAGTGACAAAGTGGGAGACAAAAGAACACATCCAGCTTTCTGAGGTATACAAGGGGAAGAGAGGATACAAATAAACCTTCCCATTTGCTGCCCTAAAGGAGCTGGTTAAAAGTTTGTCAGGGGTAGTTTGGAGGCAAGTATTAATGTAAATGGATTACCAATGGGACAGAGAAGCAGAAAAAAAAGACTGCTAGAGCTTGAGTAAAAGCTTTCCAAGGCATACCTGTGATAAATCCTGAATGCTACAGCATTGTCTAGGCACACACACATTACCGAGTGACCAACTTACTATACTGCTAAAATTTCAATACCCTACAACAGCCTGATAAACTATTTTAAGTTATTTTTCCCCTTAACTTCCTGCACATTCTGTCATCATTTAGCAGTTCCAACCTGCAAAATCCTACTAAAGCAACGACTGTATTTTCTGTGAGCAATTCCAGAGGTTTATTAATAGCTTTACCATGTTCGACCTTCACTAATTTGTACCAATTTACTAGACATACTGGAAGTGGATATAAAATCATTTTTCATAGGCACTGACTTTTCAAATGGTGGTAATTCAATGTTTTTTTAACTGCAGGTATATGATATTCTCCCTTATTCCTTTGTTTAGCATTGCTTTTGAGGCATTACAGCTGGTAAATGTTTAATGTAAATTGTGCTTATTATTACATGTAATTATAATGACACAAGAAAAAACCTGCTAAAAAATAAATTAAATCCACGTAACACCCTATTCCACAGGAATGACTCAAAAAGGTGGCCAAATTAAGTAACGGGAAGTTGCATTACAAAAAATTTCTGAAAAGGTTTCAAAAATCCTGATAATATTATTTATACAAATATTGTAATATATAATAATGTATGAATATTATTTATACAAAATGAAAACGTTCTAATCAAATAAGAGAGACAGATCTCTGGACATATTTTTGACTTATGGATTTTGGGGAAGCCTATAAAAATCCCAGAAAAATTCTGCCCCGTTAGTAGAGAAAATGGAAACTTCACACAAACACAGAGTTCCGATACTAACACATTGCCTATTTATTTGGTTTAAATATGTTCTTTTTTTTGTACAAAACCCCTGAGATAAACTATAGATGCTATATTTTAAAATCATGTTATATCTTATAATGTACTGATCTATCCCTTCATCTCTCATACACTGCAGTATACCAGCTTACTTTTTGAGGAACTTCTTATCACATACAAATTTGATATTTTTTTGCACTTCCTTAATATAGGCAGCTACAGTTTCTTATGAGTTACATGAACCTGAAAGAACCTCCTGGATTTCTTCCAAGAAACAAGGACATATCCAAAGAAAGCATCAAAGTCTATAAAAATATGTTCATCATGCATTTCAGTTCTGAGGACATCCAAAAAGAAACCAGTCATCTGGGTTTATTTTTATCTAGCACAGAGCCAAGTCTCCATCTTATTTAAGTCAATGGTAAGTTTCTGTTGACTCCAGTGACACCAGGAACTTACCCCCACATCTCTGAATTGTCTCTGACTCTTCCTTCCAGGCAAAGGGAGTGCAAAAAAGTTATTCAAATGTACACTTACATTTGACAAAAAAGACAAAAAGCACTTCACAATGGCTGCTTATTATAGATATCTTCTACATGAATAGCAAGGAACCATTCCATACTACTGAAAGTATTTTCTTTCTAGTGATTTGCAAATAGATTCAGAAACATAAATTGCATTGTCTTCTGCAATCACATTGCTTGTTTGGAAAACAATCTTGAAGCCTTCAAGGATTTGTTTCTGCTAGATGCTGACTCTCCCTTGACCTTGACTCACACTGTTGTCATTAGGATGTGAAAACAGTCACTTTCAGAGGTTTTAAATTCCTTAATCCTAACAAAGCCAGTTTTATCTAGGATGGAAGTAATTATGCAGAAGATGTTGTACCTGATCTACTGGTCAAGGTACGAGAGATAAAAAGAAATCAAAGTGGTATTACACACATGTTTTTTGGTGTTTGCACAGATAATGGGTTTTTCTAAGCCTCTTTGGACAGGGTAACTAATTTTACAGTTTTGAAAATATATAAGGTTACTTTTTCCAGCTGATTAATAATTTCTCTTCAACTCCAGTTGGAAGATGAGACAGAATTTTGTCCTGTGTCTACATTCCCTGTATATTGTAGATGAATTTCTTCAATGGCTATATTAAAGGATGAATCTTTCAAACTACTATCCTGTGGCATGGTGTTCTACTGACATTTTTATTACTGCAAACCAACCCTAAAAAGTTTTGTAATAATTTTTTCTTCAGTAAAGAGCAGGAAGTTAAATTGTGTCTATGAAAATCACTGCCTGGGCTTAGCTCTAATGAATGTTAATAGGAGCAGGGCAGAGTAACCCCGCCACTGGTATCACCACAGGCAGGATTTTAAACAGTGAAAGGGAAGTTGGGATGTTTAACATACTAGTAACTCTAATCCCTTTTAGGTTTTAATATTTAATTATGGAAGGGTGTCAATCAGTGACTGGGTCCCCACTGTGCTAAACAGACGGTCCTGCCTGGCAAGCCTAAATCTAAAGCTAAAGCTCTTGCTTTGCACATGTGAACCCTGGGTTTGATCGTTGGTGGTTATGAAACCATTGTTCAAAACTCCATGAATAATTCAAAACATACATTTGTTTGCAGCAAGCAGCCCAGAGGCAGCGGTTCCTGAATTGCTTTTGTAATTTTCCATGAAGCACACCTGACTTTGCCAGGAGATAACATGCTGAGATGAAATTCACTGGCTCTGGCTTTTCACTTCCCCTTTATATCTGGAATGAGATTTCCATATCCTCCAACTCTGCTCCCAGAAAGGTACTGCTGCTGGGGTTGAGCTTTAAACTTGGAAATTCAGAATAAGCTTGATTATATTAACTCTGGTTTCAGAGGTGCTGCTATCCTGCTGTATTCTTCTAGGTGAAGCTGTAGTCCCAGTCACCGAGGAAGCCTGTTTTAAGGCTGACTACAGCCTATAGACCGTGGCAGTCTGGAAAGGTATCACCACTGTGCAGACATCAGAATTGTCGAAGCAATGCAAACCAAAGTTTCCCTGGTGTAACTCTGTATCCTGCTGTGGCAGGGAGAAACAGCAAAGGATTCTTTTACTGCCTTTGGAGCAGGGCTGGCAGTGATAGCATGCTATGAATAGATCCCCTTACATAAGGTGACTGAAGGAGTGGAAAGACATACATTAAATACATTCTGGGAACGAGGTGTACGTCAGACAAGGCTGCAAAAAGCTAAACCTTGTTTTCCAGTAGTCTTCTGAGCATGTACACTAAAAGTGTGCTACAGGCAGTCCTATGTCAGGCAGCTCTGCGACTGGTCCAGAAGCAGTTTACAGTGCCTTAGTGCACGGAGAGAGAAGACAGTGAAGATGGGAATTTCTGACCTGCACGAAGGCAGATGGACTCTGAATGTACCATGGTAAAAATATGGGTAAAACTGTAAAAAATAAGAATGTACTTCAAAATTAAATTCTTTACCTGTAAAAACCAGAATTACTTGGAAAACATCAGTGTCATTAGAATGGACTTTCTCCATACAGGTACAGCAAATTAACTTCTGCAATTTCCTGAATAAAGCAAATCTGAAGGCTGGATTATAAAACTCATATAACCTTGCAATGAGGTCTTTCCATACCAAAGAAGGTTATGAAGGAGATTTGGTAATACAGAAACCTGTATTCTTTGTATGAGATGAAAAAACTTGAGCGGTAAGAATGATTTTATTACTGTACAAAAAACTATGAAACTTGAAATTGATGCTTTGCCATTTTTATCAACCTCGATACATCAGTTGTACCCATTTAGGACTAGAACAAAGGTGTATATGTTTAGACCATCAGTTTATCATCATATTTTTTTTCAAGGGACAAGAGGCATTCTGTCTTTTTTCACTCTGCCACATTTCTACTGATTCAGACTTTCCTTCTTTCAGATTGTATTTCCATATTTTCAGCCTTTTAAATAAGGGAAATGAAATATGGTTTCCCAAAACAGTGTCCAAGAGCAAGGAAATCGTAATCTTGGATGTGATGCATAAGCAAATACATCTTTAAATGTATTTATTGCTCTGTGAAGCTAAAGCATACACCCCCATGGACACACTTTTCTACAAATTTTGGAAAGCATAAACATTTTTCCTTTATTTCCTTTTAGCACTTTTCATTAAATATTTGTTGAAAGAAGGATTTAAAAATCCAGTTCAGCAATAAATTTCTTCTTGACTTATTTCAAGGTCATCTGTATTTTTTTGAGCAAAGACTTTAGCTCACTAAAACTAGTCTGCAAGGTATAATTTAATCTCCAGTATCACTGATATACTTCAGTTGTTGAAGGTGTATTATGATCTGCATAGCTATCCTACTTATGTATTGATACTCTTATCATATAATCAAAAGCAATGATCCAAATTCAAATTTAACAAAGACACATGGTTAGTAAGTACTTTACTATAAGCTATACTGATTACATTTTCCTCATTTTCAGGTATCATATAAGTTTTCAACTAATTATTTCAGATTTTCTTGGGTAAAATGCAAAATCCATAAAGGCAATGAAAGTGATGTTATTTATACTGAGGCTGAGTGGGGGTGGAATGCAAATAATTTTATGAACATGTGGCATACACAGGAGATCTTCCAATCAGAGCCTGATCTTTTCAGGCAGGCTTCTGGTGAATTTATTTTTAATCTATTTGGCTTTTTAATTCAGGCCTGAGTGCAATTTATCTAATTTCATGCAATTAACACAAGTGCTTATGTTAGGATTACAACCACCCTAGGCTCCTTTAACACTCAATGGAAAAAATAAACACCTCTAGACAACATCTTAGCTCATCAGACATCACAATTTTCCTTTAGAGATGCCTCTTCCTCTGTCTTCCTAGCAATGGAGGGAGTCTGAGGAGATAATATTCCTGTCTTCTCGGTGTTTTACTGCAGCGGGATTATTTCAGGCTTTGTGTAGAAGTGGGAGCTTGTCCAAGCTCGATAGAGCATGGCCAAAAATAACATCAGAGCAAATATCTTGAGTCTAAAATTCAACCTCCTTCAAAGACATAACTTTATTTTGGTCTGTGATTTGCACATACACTGTTCTGAAAACCATTCTTGAGTCAGAGATGTCCTAAACTATGTTGTAATTGTTACTGTGGTAACGATTAAAGTTACAAATCACTGTTGCCATATTCCTTCTCTTCTTTACCACATTTCATGGTAGCTCTTGTAATCTGATTGCATAGTAAATATTAGGTAGTGGCAGTCTAATTATGCAATAATTGCTATACATGTTATAATGTAAATAGATCCAGTGTCAGTTACATAGTAATTATTCTTGGCCCTACTAAGCATTTTACTAAGTAATCTGCAGGAACATGCAACTATCATACCACGTTTTTACTTGCTTCCTTTCCAAGAAAGGAATTTAAAATTACCAAATTCTTCATAGTTTCCTTACATTTTTGCTACATGCTCCCCCAGTGTCTCACTCTGCTTGTAAAAGCTCAGTCTGTTCTCGGTCCTCCCTGTTTAATTGCACACACCAGGATAAAACAGTGACTTCCTTATCCTGTCATATTAACATTTACAGATGCAAACATTTGCATTTGCATTTCTTATTTTTAGATAACTATTCAAGCATAAATAAATCACTGTTCAAGTTCATGCTCTGAGCAGACAGAGATTCATTATGGATGTTTCCTTTTGGAAGAAGAGGATAGCGCTATGTAGAGATTTCTGCACCTTCACAAGAAGAAACTAACTTTCCTACTGCAATTCCTGCTAGTGTGGGATTTGAGACCATTTTCGGTATTGTTACAGCTATACCTGAGATTTTCACAGCTCATTGTCAAGATATAAAACTTTGTCCTACTTCCCCCTGCTTATCCATTTCTCTTTCATCTGTGTCTGCCACATGTTTTTTCCCACTAATATTTTGCCTTATATATTCTTATCTTTTCTACTCCTTATCTGATAGATAAGTATCTGGTGCCTGAGGCAAACAATTCAATAATTGGTGTAGGAGGAGAATAATGAAGCCAAGAGCAAGAAACCTTGGGCAAGCTTCATTAGAAAACAAAACAAAACAAAACAAAACAAAACAAAAACACCAAAAAAACCCCAACCCCAAAATGAAACAATAAACCCCACCAAAAACTCAGAAACCCACCCTCCTCCTCCCAAACCAGCTTTGTTATCTGTGCTTGTGTTCTTATTGAATTCTCCATACCTGTCCCATGATCTTCATCCAAATCTATGTCTGCTCCAGCCTGCTTGAAAAGGTTGTACAATCTGACTGCTCCTTGTAGGAAAAAGTACCAGAAAAATCCACAGCAAATGGGTAGAAAAGCTGAACAGGACCACCCCAATTCACTCCCTCCTGGGTCTTTGCACTCAGTGCTAACTCACACATGGCTGTGAAAACAGAATGATTTAGGTTATGGGAAGGACTTGAATCTTTTCCACAAATCACAAAAACAAACTAATTGAAGAAATATACTGGTAATTTTGTACGGTAGAGATGAGATTGGCTCTGAATGTTTCATCTAAGAAACGGCAAATTACTTCCTATAGGAAATGTTCTTATTTTATTAACTTTCTTATGCAGGAACTTCTGGTATCTTTTGGAAAGGGCAGATTCTGGGCTCTGTAAGATTAATTTATTTCTACAATAATGTTATCTAAAATATTCATACTGTAGTTCCGCACTGCACATTAAAGGCTGCTTTACTTTTGATGGCAAGCTGTTTTTGACTGCTTGGGTATCAGAGAGAGTTTGCACTTTGACAGATATAAGACTCATTCCCTTGGCATTAGTCTATACATATTTTTTTCAACTCAGTTAATCTTAGCCATATCTCATCTGGTCCATCAATAAATTAGCAATAGATCACAAGAAAAAGTAGGGAAAAATTACTATACCCAAAAAGCAATGTATATCTCATAGTTAACGTTCAGAAGCAATAAGTAAATAGTGGTCAGAGAATCAAGAAGAAAAAAAGCTGGACTACAATAAGAGGTTCGTCCTTCCAATATTGCCTTTAGCACTGATTTCACAGGTTGCGTCTTAGGAGATGTAGTTAGATTTTACTTCTAACCTCTGAATATATTCCCATAACAAAAAAAAAAAAACAACCGCCGTGCAAAGGAAGAATATGAGCTTCATTGGCTCTATAGTGGTGCAAAACTATCAAAACCGGTAGTGAAAGCTGTTAGCATCAGCTAATGTTAGTCACGGTGGCCTCCAGTAAAATGCAAACTGGGCTCCTTATACAACTACGTAGCCACCACATCTCTGACCTCTGACAGATAACTGCTCTAACTGACACATCCCATATAAGAATTTTCCTTCAAGAGGCCATGTGGCTTTTTTCCACTTTTCCTGAAAAATGCTATGGCTTAAAGGCAGAAAGACAATAAAACAAGCTACTGTTCCTGTTAAACCATGGGTGATATTCAAATGCTGCTACGTTTGAATCACAGCCTGAAGTTCATTTGATTGATTTCCATGCTGTTGATTCCAAGAGTTATTGTTGGAACAAAGCGGCTTCACTGTGTCTCTCAACAGGGATTTCTGGGAACAGATCTTTTCCCATAAGGAGTCACCTCTCTTGTGCTGCAGCTGACGAAGAGTGATGAACTAGCATCACATGGGAAGATGAACTAGTATCAGGGAAACCCAAACCAAAGAGCAGTACACCCAAGGAAGCCATAAATCACCTCGTCTCTTGCCATGACAGAGAAGCACAGCCAGCCAAGTGGGGATGGATATATTTCCACAGTAGTTTAACTCCCACTGGGCTCTTTCCACATCAGAAGTTACCAGGCATTTGAGTAACCTCTGCTCAACGTGGGGAAGGCCAGCAGTGTCTGAGGAACGCTTTCTATATCTCACACTCAAAATCACTGCCTATAGAAAGTCAAGACTGCTTCTTATGTTCTTCAATTCTTCATCGTGTTTTGTTTTAAATGGTTCAAAAACCCAACTCCCACCAGTTCCATCAGGAAATTATTCTGAAGAGTGCTGTCCCAGAGTTGAGGGGTTTCTGTGATCTCGCTGGCATTTTTTTCTTCCTGGCATTTTTCTTTCAGTTTAAATAGGAACAGCAGTTGCTGAATTACCCCACTACAATATGTATACCCTCATTTGTAGCTCATTTCCAGTCCCATTAACAAGCTTTTCAACACCCTTAAGTAGTAGGAAAGAAAATATTTGCAGCTACTAACAAATGCAGCATTTAATGACACTATAAGCCTGCCTGATCAGAGCCTTTTTCTAGATATTGGATTGCTTGTTGAAAGTCAATTTTACAACAAAGTAAACACCGGCATGACATAAATTCCACTGGTTTAGTTTTCAGATAGAGTTATATACTATATTACTCCTCAGGGGTGAAAACCATAATGTGTGCAAATGAATTTAGATACACAGCAACTGATTTTCCAGTGATGATATAATTAAGACTATAAAAGACTGACTATATGTAACAGCTACTGCGGGAGTCCCTCACATGCTCTTATATACGCAGCAACCATATTTTGTTTTTCTTGGTTTGCTGTAACACTTGTCTTTTTGTAAAGCAAGGAAATTATTCAGTGTCTAAAAAAGTTTCTAAAAGACTGAGAGGCAGAATAATTAGACCACTGACTCAAATTTTGCATTAGAGAAAAAGAAACATTGCTGAATCAAAATACATCCTATCTGATTTAAGTACTTGTTTTCACTATATACACATGTATGTCGTGGGAACAAAGGGGGTAGTTCTAGCACTTTGGGTTTCAGCTGTTTTCCAAGATGATCACCTGGTTTCTGAAACAAGTGCCTATTAGAGCCTCTCTGCTTCCTAAACAAAATATTGATCCACTTTGGCTTCATTTGGGATTAGGACAGTACCAAGTAGGTACAGTGCAATATTTTCTTTTGTATTAAGGAAGGCTTCACTGCACCGTTGGTTTTTTGTTTGAGTTTTTTTGTTGGTTTTTTTTTTTGTTGTTGTTGGTTTTGTGGTTTGGGTTTTGTTTGGTTTTTTTTTTTTTTTTTTTTTTTTGCCTGCTAACAAAGGAATTGACTAAGTGCTGCAATTACAGGCACCATTCAACTTTCTGTTCTTGTTCACCTGAGAAAGCAGAAGATAAGTGATTGTGTCTTTACAGCACCAGGTCAGAGATAGAGGGCTGTTGAGCAGGGTAAGCATGAGAGTGAAAGGGGAGGGAATAAAGATAACCAGGCACTAGGAGCTGAGCTCCACCACTTAAAAACTCTCAGCTGTTTTACAACAGATTTTGGAATCTGTGAATAAGAATTTATAAAACCATTATATTAAACAGGCAACAGTAGATAAATACTAATAAACTCAACAAATAAACTCAACATCACTCTGCAGTATGAAGTGGAGAACTATTTCAGCAAATATTTGGAGCTGTTTTTTACTCAAGATTTACATGTAAAATCTCACAGATTTCTCTGGGAACTTTGATTTACTTAAAACAAAAAGACAGACTTTCTGAAGCAGAACAAAAGGAAATTATTTCTCTTCAATCACATAAGATATGTAAGTACAATAGTTAATAATCAAGGCTGGTTGATAGACTCCTGTTAAATTTCTTTATCAATACAAAACAACACGTATGTTGATATTCTGTCAGAAAACCAAGTATCTGAGAAATGAAAACTTTGAAGTATTGTATGAAAATACAGAATATTTTTCTGAAAGACAAAACAATTTCAACTCAAATAGTGCTATTTTCTACTGTGAGTTATGCTTTTTAATTCAGTCGTAGCTCATAAATCACACAACATGTTTCCTACCTTCATTAAGAGGAGATAAAAAAGATGAATTATATCAGAAGGAGTCAGGCTGGAGAGCCCATCAAAATGCTAGAATGGGATTCTAAATCCTGAGCAACAATTGTAACACTACCTTCATCTGGCTTGTGGCACCATTTTGAAGAGAATGCTTTGACATGTTTCAATTCTGGATTAGTTACTGAAAAATTGAACCTTTTTATTTAAAATTGTTTTGTTTCAAGGCACATTGAAATCTGTTTTAATATTCACCACATCTTTGCCTTTGAATCTCTATTTAATATACCTGTTCAGAGTGCCTCACTCTTCACAGGATGTAATCTGTGTTTTATTCAGACTAATATTCCTTATTACCAGTTGATCAACCCCAATGTCTTTGGAGCCTTGCTTTACTTTCATTCAAGATGCTCAGGGAGCTTCCCAGGTTAAATTTGCTAATTTGCTGACGTTCTGAGTCTCAGATTAGAGCCACATCACAGCTGCCAAACAAGCAGAGGCACTTTCAGTGCCAATATCATGAATAACGTAGATCTGTAATATGTTGTTAAAAAAATTATTAATAAATTTGAAGGCTGTGAGGGTGTCATCACTGTAATGCAATCTCATTACTTACACATAACTACTAGTTCTTGCCAAAAAAGTAAGTCTTTTGGAGGTTTCCTAAAAAGAAATGCTGCTTTTTGTCTGTTTCACTTTGATTTTACTGTCTAAAGGCTCTCCGTAATGTCCAATTCTCCCTTAAAAGAGCTTTAAAAATAATATTAGGCAAAATGAAACGTCAGATTGCAAATCTCAGATAACATCAAATTCATAGAATTCTGCTGGGCCCAGTCAGTACAGACTTAAATCTATTGCAATATTTCCATTCACCCAGATGACTACTTCAAAGCTTCACAAATTCAGAATTGAAATATATATTTGCTCTTCATCATTTTCTATTCACCTGCTATGAAACTTCAATCTTCTGTCAGGAGCAGAAAAAAACCCAGGCAATTTTTGTGACTACTTATCAGCTTTCAATAATAGTCTCTTTGGATGCTTGAAAGCAGAATTTAGTCTCACTGCCTGTAATCATTCTTAATTGTTCTTAAGTGTCAAACAGTTGGAAATATTTCATAAAGTTTGTAATTCTTTTTTTAAAACTCATGAATTTTCACAGTGTTTTGCTCCATTGTGACCCTTGGTTGCCTTCAGTAACATTGTCATGAACTATTTTTCAAAGATTTGAGATTGTATGTGCAATCTTACTGAAATCTTTAAAAACAAGAAGTTGTTCTACCCACAGGCAAAAAAAAAAAAAAAAAAAAGTTAACTCAGCAATGTGATTACAAGACCTTTCAAGTTTTCTAGGCCTTTTATAATATCTTATGCCCTCAACATGTGAGAAAAAAGTTTACTGCTTTTATTCTCAGTAACCTAGCCAATTAGTGGGTGACATGATAACAAGGAAACACCAAGAGCTTAGACACAGAAATCACTCTCTTTTCAACAAAAAGCTGGTGCTTTGTGATGCTCCAGGTGTAAGGTCACTGGGTATAAAGGCATTTGAGAATGGGGTTCTTCACTACCTGCTACAGCTCTTCCAGAAATGCATCATTCCAGCAGCTTTAAAGTTCACTGCTGGGCTAGTTTGCTTTTATCAGGAATTTGATTATTATCTGTGACAATTTTCTTTTGTTTTCATTAGGATTATAAGCAACGGGAAGTACAAGAAATGCTGACTCCTGAATAGCCTTACAACTGTAACAACTGATTTCACAACAATGAAGAACTTTAAACAGATACTAAGTCCTAATGCTCACAGCTGATTCTCAGGTAACCTTACTCCAAGGCTGATAAACACAATTATAGAGGGATATATTAAGAAAACTTAATGTACTCTTTTGTTCACTCCCTTGCTTCTAAGGACTACCACCAGAAAACAGCTTCCACAAATCAATGGTTCTGCTTTCCACTGGAAATGGAAGTGCCATATTTCTTTTCTGCATTTACACTCATGGTGTAAAATACCTGACCAAATTACCAGCAAGTCCCAGAGATTTGTACATGCTTGGAGGGCAGCACAAGAGGAGAGGGGAGGATACATGAATCCTCTACGTGAGATCATTTAGGTAAGAAAATATTCCCCAGCATGAGCAAGGGGTACACAAGACCCTGTTACATATATTTTTTGTACAACTTGCAAATTATAGTTTGGTTTGCTATGATAGAACGATAAGCTAAGAGCTTTACTACTCTCAGAAGACCAAAGATTTACTACTGAGGTTAAGTTGGATAGTGTAGTGAAAATACAGTAAGTATATTAACAGGTACAAACCCCACAAATTTCATTGTCACCTACTGATTTTTAAGGTTTTTGTTTGTTTGTTTTTAAGGGAGAGGGAAAATGGATTACAGAAGCTTAAGAAGGGAGAAAACATAAGGACGTCCAGAACCAAGTTAAAAAGAAGAAGATATCTATGATTTCATGTGGAAAACTGAAAACAATCTGAATAAACATTAAGGACTATTTTGTGAGAAAGGGTGACTAAGATTTTCATATTTATATTTGCAAGCAAAACTCCTGCTCATAATCTCAAGACAAGAGACAAAACATTAGATAACCAGTAAGTCTAGTTCCCAGCCAGACTGGGGGGAAAAAATAACAAGAGATCATTTATAACATTTTCAAAACTGCCAGAGTGATAAAGAATCTTAAGTCCCCCTTACAATATAAAAGATTTTCCATCAGCTTTAGTGAAAATCAAATTGAAGTATATGAAGCAAAAACAATTAAAGATAACTTCTTCCTCTGGGGCTCCTAGTGCATCCCAGGCATAGAATCAACATGCTCCAGTGGAAAGCTCCACATGCAGTTGCTTTTCTATTCAATGCTGGTCCTGTTATACTATGTAATAAATAAATACAGAGAATGAAATTAAATTATTTCTAGATTCAAAAGTATATGTTCAACTTAAATGCTGAGCTCAGTTTTTAAGGCAGATTTTCAGAACCATCATGCTGAAACTATGCTTTTTGAACAAAATGAGAACCTGACATGATGGTGAATACTTATTTTTCAGAAAGTAAAACTGGGAATTGAAATACACAGTGAATGCAGGTTTAAGTCTAAAAAAGGCAAAATTCTGAATACATTTTGTCTATTTATTCCCTTGAGAAGTCAAAATAAAAAATGCTAAACATTAGGAAGAGGAGGATAAATATAAGGTTGTCTCTTTGCCAGTGACAGGTTTCAGCCCCGTCTTCATTATTATTTTTTTATAAATCTAAATGTTATTCTCTATATAACATAATATAACATAATAGCATCATAATGAAGGCTACACCTGCAAAGGCTAGATTTAACTGTTCTCCCCAAAGGCAAATCAAGTTACTGGGACCAGCAGTTTATTTTCTACCTGAATTTTTTCATCTAGCCATTAAATATTTTTATTGCTGTGCTATGAAGGTTAGGCCTTGACTGCTCATGTGGCTCAGGACTGACTGATTATTCTGAGCTGATGCAGCTGATCATTGTTTTCTAACTTAATAACAATCACAACCAATTACTACACAGTTACACACCATAAGGTTACTAAGCAAGAAAAGCATAGCAGAGAGCAAGTTAAACACCATCAAATGATGAGAATATGTCATATTAAATAATAGCATTGGAGATCAGAAAGCATACTCTATCTCTGCCCAAAGACAACTTCATTTGTTCCTTATTACAATGATGTGTTCTTAGAACTTCAGAACCTATTAACAAACAGAAGTTACAGCACCAGTACTGAAGTAGTATCAGTTACACATAAACTGCTGCTTTTACTAGGCAGACACCAGATTCCCAGCTGTGGCGAGTTTGGTGCTTACTTGCAGTTAAAAGAGGCTCTCCTATCCTGTTAGAGCCTCCCTACCTGTTTTTAGAAGCCTCTCACACTTATTCATGTAGTGCTTATCAATGTGTGAAATTAAAGCATGAACTGATCAGTATGTGACAGTGAGGTTCACAGAGTCAGTTTATGAATAAATTATAACAGGGATGCTGAATACATTTAAGGAAGGCTGTGCAACCTACTGAAATTAGCTACTACAACAACATTGGGGACTGAAATCAGACCAGTTGAAAATGAAGACTGGCTGGAATTCACTAAGGTCAGGCAAGTATAGGCAAGTCGCTAAATACAGATAGTTAATTGCATTTTGCTGGGATGGCTAGTATAAAATCATATTTTTAAATGTGAAAATCAGGATTGCCGAAACAGCTTTTACTGTTAAAGTTTTACAGTTTAAAGACAATGTTTTAACCTAAAGAAATGGTTTACAAATAAACTATTTTTCAGCTTAAGTTATTGAAAACAGCTCCATGTATAGTTGTAATGTCTCTATGTTAGGAATATAAGTGCTTTAGCTCCTCAGAAAAATGTATTCTGGAGTAAGAAAGAAGCAGATATATCCTGCTAAGTTAGTCTCATGCTCCCAAATAAACTGGATCACTTTCATACACCTAGGGCTCAGAGAGGCTATGAACAACGTGTGGAGTCAGGAGTAAAACAAAATGGAAAAAACTAATAGCATGGAAGAATATTGCAGCTAAATGTTCCATTGGACCTGAAATTCTCTAGAAACTCAAAGCACCCAGGAAAGATTTAAGCCATGCACAGGGTACTGGTAGGAAGACAATCAGCAAGTAGCCTAATTTCTGGTAATGGAAGGTTCTGGTACACTTAATGCATCTGGACAGTTAATTGAATATATCAAGCCAAATTTGCTGGACATGGGATACATAGCATAGTATAGTAATGGCTGACATGGTTGAT
This sequence comes from Falco naumanni, assembly GCF_017639655.2. Taxonomy (NCBI): domain Eukaryota; kingdom Metazoa; phylum Chordata; class Aves; order Falconiformes; family Falconidae; genus Falco; species Falco naumanni. The sequence continues at coordinate 55,931,123 of NC_054054.1, forward strand.
AGTTTATCTAATGTCCTCTTTTAAACAGAGTGGTGGGCTTTGATAGCATAATAAATGGCTATTTTACAGCACTTGTTAGTGGACATGATAACGAAAATAAGTAAGGTAAGGTTGGTCTCCTCACCCTCAAAATGCTTTCAAAACGTGCTCTTGCTTTTTCTTCTGAGGTGTTCCATGAGTATTTGACAAGCAGAACATACTAGGCAATAAAGCTGTCAAAAAAGTGGCAAATTAGAGGTAGATATTTTCCCAGAAAATTATGCTTTAAAATCATAAAAAATGGTCATATAGTAACTAGTCATAAGTCAACAATTAGCTGTATGAAGATGGAGCTGTGCACCTACAGAAATACTGCTAGTGAACTGGGACATACATTCAAGCCCTTCTGAAACTAATGAAAACTATTTCAGGGGTTTACAACTACTAAGCTGAATCATTACCCTTCAGTTTTGTAGGCCATAACAGTTGTGTTACTCTGCTAAAACAAAACAGATTTGTGATTAAATTGCCTAACAAATAAAGCAGGTATTTCTCAAGTTAGAGTAATGGATGCAATGCTCGCTGCACGTTTGTCAACAGCAGCTGTAGCAGGGATGGGAGGCCATATTTTGGGAGAGTTTTGAGAATTGTTTGTGCAAGTATGCGTTAAGTGCAAAGCTAACCATATATGAGCTAAACACCAATACAGAGAGTCTCTTTCCTCATATTGAGAACTGGAAGATGCCAATTCTCAGTTTCTTCTGAGCTCTTTTCTGAGCTTTGCCTTACTCTCAAGCATTTTTTCTTTCCCACCCATCTTGCTGATCTTGGTTCTTTGCTTTTCATCTCATTCATAGAAATTTTCCTACATCTCTATGGATTCCAGTCTCCACGTTAATGACACCAGCGACTGTCCCTCTCTTTTAATATTTTAAATCAAAATTGAGCCGAAAGTAGACATGTTATGGAGACTAGAGTCTTTTTTTTTTTTTTTTTCTTCAGATATGGTGGATATGTTTACTCCTGGCTAATATTATTTTCATATACCCCTAACATTTCTTTACAAATAAAATGGAAGAAAGGAAAATGTACTAAAATCAACAAAAACAAATATAAAGCACTATGTGTCAGCTGAGCAGTTTAAAACGTTTTTGGTTGTGCTGAAAGAGTGTTAAAAAACCAAATTTGATAAAAACATCAGCAAGGGTTTCAAACATCCTACAAGACACATAAGAAAAATCTTTCAAAAAACTGCAGATGTCCTCAAACATTTAAGTCCAAGATTAATCTACACTTGCTTATTCAGCTATAAAAATTGCTTAGCTTGTTAACCCTTTTTTAAGGTAATATTTTAAAAATTAAATTAGACTGGCTTAAGTTTCTACAGCTCTATCCCAACAGTGTTGTGGGTTTTTTTCAAATAATACCACAAAATGGTATTTTGATACTTTGGGAAGATCAAATTTGCTTTTTCTGTTTGAAAATGAACCTCTTGTTTAATTTAGAAATATATATATAATGGAAATTAGCATATTGGTTATAAATTCACAATTGTTTTTTTGTCAGTATTTTAATTGATCAGGCAACAATTTCATATTTTTTTCTGTTCCGTTGTTAAATGGAAACTTTTTTTAAATTGTGAAATTACGGGGGGTGGGGAAATTCCTAATTCGATGCAGTAGTAATATACTGGGTGTCAAAATAATAGGTGAATTGAGGCCTCTTCAAAAAGACTGGCATTTTTCAGAGGTCAAAGAAAAGAAGATATGTTTCCAAGAAGTGCAAATATGAGAAGGGGGAAAAAAAAAGCAAGCATGGGAAGGTATTTTGTAGCACAGCTTTCAGTGCGATTAATGAAGTACTAGTACCAGTACACTGGTGCACTGAAGACTTGTACTTCTTGTCATATTGTCTGATCTGGTAAATGTGGAGACATTTTTAACATACCTGTTGGTTCTCTCTAATTTATTTATTTTTTTTAAATCCAATGGTTAGCTCTGTTTAGGCTGGAAGCAGGCATGTGTCATCTGAAAGGACACAGACACTTTTGCTTCTGTGAAGACTATGCTTATACCTTTGAAAGGAAAGGAAATGCTTTAAGTTTATTTAAAAGCAAGCAGGTTTCTAGACATAAAAATGGAAATGTAGTCAGGTATATTTGTGTAAGTTATACATACTTTAGATTTTAAAAGACTGTAATCCTCTGTGTACTGCTGTTGTTTCATGTATAAAAGCACAATTTGATGCACAATTAAATCATACAAAAATACATTAAAAGCTCTCATGCTGCCTTGTATGGCTTATGAAATAATGAACATGTTCTGCTCATAGCCTTGGCCATTATAATGTTATTACACACTCATTAAATTGAAGCTGTTATTCCACTGCTAAAACAACTGATCAATATCCATTACCATTCAATGATGGTTGGAGCCAAAATGAGATTATATTGCAAATGAGCCACAGACAAGGTAATGATCCCTCCACTTTGATATATTTAAAGGCATTCCCTAAAGCAGATAATTTCCTTCAGAGAGAATACAACTTTTTATCAGGTCTCCAATCTAGGCAAATAAAAATGGGCTTTAATTATAAAGAGCCTTACATAATAAGGTTTATAATGAAATAATAGTGTCCTCAGCAAAGATAACCACCGCTGGATCAATGAAATTGTTTCTAGTTTCTACCTATTGAATTTTACATGTTCTGTAGTTATAAATGCTGTGTTATATCAAGTTTGTGCCTTACTAAAGTAATGAACCAATTAATGTTGGCTTGAAGTCATACCTTAGTGAGGCAAATTTTAAAGCCTGACCAGAAATAAATATATAAAGGCAGGAGAGATGACCCACGACAATCTCGTTTTCCACTTTCTTATCGCTTAGAAAGTCTGGTTGAACATCTTCCAAGCTGTGCTTAGGTGGTTCCTTCAAGACCCTGTCAGTCATTGACTTGAGTGATCCAGTTTATGCTATCATCTCTATTATCTCTGGCTCATTAACATATCTGGGTGTTTATTAGTTATTGGTGTTTTTTTCTTTTATGTTAACTAGATAGCCTCACAAGAGAGAAGTCCTTACACCCAGGTGTCCATATCTCCTTTACATTCCACATATCTTTACAATATGCAGAATACAACAGGTTTTCTAATTCTCTGTCTTGCACCTCTTTTCAGCTGGTCCTGCAGTTTCCCTATTGAAGCAAAAGGCTTCACAAGCATGTTAAACACATTTGGACAATTTACTAATAAATATATAGCATAATAGTATATAAATATAATATAATCCAGTGATACAACATAGCTTACTACTATGTCCTGAGTTCATGTTCCCTTTACCACTTGTTTTTCTTCTATATTTTCCAGATTTCTTTCATACTTTTCCCCAGAATGGCTGGTTTTTATCATACATGGACAAAATGCTCAGCTTCTTCCAAATAGCCCTTTTGTAACTAGAAAGTAATTTCTTTTGTTTTTTATTTTGAACTCTGTCTTCCATGATTTTGAGTATACTTCCAGAATATTAATAACACTGTAGCCCTCATTAATGCAGACCAGCTCAGAAAAACAGCTTTACTTTTGACACTATAATGACTATTTGGAAAGAAAAATTACCAGTAATTATGATTAGGCTTACATAGGCATTTATATACTAGGTACAAATACTTCCTATGATGGAAAGAATTTTTCCAATACAAGGCAAAAATATCAGAAGTCTAATTTCTTCTTCACATGCCTATATTTGATATTCCTGTGAGTCTTACTTTCTGTGATACTGTTCAGTGAGCTCTGCAGCAGAGGTCTGAAAGACTTTTGGCTTGTCCAAAAATCAGTGTCTCTGCAAATGTGCAGCATAAGAGGCAAAGAAGCCTAGCCCCTCCATGGATATAAATTAGTCTATTCTCTTGGTAATCCTACACGCCCATAAAAAAAAAAGCTGTGATTTAACTCTCTATAAAATGGACACATTGTTCACCTGAGTTATTGAGTAGCAAAAAACCATGTTGGATATAGGCTGGGTTCTGATGGTAATCTTTGCCATTGCTCTCTTCTTTCTTATGTAAAGCTAAGGGCTCTCACAGCTTTTGCAAAACTCATGTTTCTAGTCTATTTCTTTGAAGAGGTCATCTTCAGCTTCTCATCTCTCTGGCTTGTTCTCAAAAGCTTTTCCTCTCTTACTATCTGATATCTCTGTTTAGCAAGTACAATTTGGTTTTCTCCACCACTGCCTCTGAGACTTGAATGGCCTCTGCAAGAATAAACCACTCCTTTGCAATATCTCCTCTATTTCCCATGAAGCCTTCAGGAATGGCATTAGCAAATAGGCAGCTGTTGTCCTATGACCACTGTGCACGTAACACTGGGCCTCACTGCTTCCTCTGCTGCCTGCCGGCCTGTCTTACTTTCACCTTATCCTATATCTTGTCCGTGATGCTGCCCCACAAACTGCCTGGCTTGGCCACCACCACCATCACTGTTGTACTGCATACTGCAGTGGCAGCAGCGTAAAGGCACACAGGAATAAGATCTTAAGATCATATCAGGAATGGACTGAGGCAGCCACAGTGCATGCTATGGTGATTTCACTGCTGCTGTTACCCACGCTAGAGCGAGTAAAGCTGACCTGCTATGCTTTAGTCATGCCTCTGATTGGTCTCTGACACCTTCTCAGTTATAAGTTCCTTGCCAGAACTGTGTACAGCAGCAAGAACAATTGGATCATGGTCCATGGCTACTCCAAGGCATGATGATAATAATACCAACAATAAATAATAAACAGTAGCAATAACCTCACATCATCTGACAGCTCAAAGGCATATTTAATGCAAAAATAAATAAATCATTGTTATGAAGAGACTCTTACAGTCCCTTTTATACTACTATATTCTGCTTCATTTAATGTAAAGTACGTATCCCAGCCTGACAGCCCTGACAGCAGAACTGTCAGAAGATTTAGTGGAATTGTATGATTTTCTTTCTCTGATCAAACTGAGAACCGACTTTGTCTTGGCAAATCTGTAATGAGGTTTTGAATGTTGACAGAAGAAGGACATGTTGGGGAGAAGCGCCGGTCATGAAAGCTATCTAATCTAATGAATATTATAATTCTTAATGAGTTTTGTCTTGTTGATTTTTTTTCTTGCACAGCCGTTTGTAGGCAGTCTTCTAGTCTTATTAGTGTATTCATATAGAATACATAAACTTAGATCTCAGCTTTCAGAGATCTGAGTGTTGGCATTGGTAGCAAAGCTAGATGCTCCTATTTATAACAACTGTTTGATCAATAATATATTGCAGATGCACAGTCCATGGTATGTTGTTACAAACATACAAATGGGATGCCTTCCTACTGTGGTAGCTTGCTTTGCACTGCCTAGCACTGTTCCACTCCAACAGAGGCCGGTGAAAATCTTGCTGTTTAATTGCAGGTCCATTAGAACACTACTAAAGGTTAAGTCATTGCAGTTACTGACATTTAAGTGGTAAATAAACAAGGCCTGTCCAGGAGAAAAGAAGTGGGATGCTATTTTTATTGCATGAAAAGAATAATTGTACTGGAGTCATAAGGACATTTCTGTTATTGTTTTGGAGCTGCATTCTCATTGGCTTCGGCTGAATATAACAAAAACATGCAGAAAAAAAGAATTTTAAAAGATTGAAGTTAAAGACCTTAATTCCTTCTTACTTACACCTGCCTCATCAAGACTGACTTCACTGAAGGAAAAGTGTAGGTGAACTCATTCTGGTGGATTGATTCTCCCTTTTATGACACAAATGTCAGTTGAACAGAATCAGATTCCTGTATTACTTCAAGTTCAGTGGGTACAAATGAGAAAAATTTCCAGTGTAATGCAGCTTAATATAGGCAGCAAGCTTACTTAGATTTGATGTTATTATAATAGACAATGAAAATTACTGCATTCTATTCAACAAGCAATAATGATCAACTGTAGTCAATATATGCCTCAGCTTATAAGAATGGCTTAAATAGCCCTAAGACACATCCATGTTAATGAGAATGTTTTCTCTTTTATAAATAAAAATTCAAAATGCTTTTTCTACCTAAACTACTAACACTGTTCCAAGGAGTAATCTGGCTTCATCATTACTTTGAGGACTTAAATCATATTAAAAGTCTTTTTGTAGATATTAATCTGTAACTTCCTGAGCTGGATACAAGAACTGCTTGGTAAAATTCTACTGCCTTGGTTACGCAGAAAGATGTAACTGTCTCTTTTAGCTTTAAAAGCTAATAATATTACCTTTCATAACATTACATACATAAACATCACAGTCAACATACTTTGTCAAGATAAATGATGTTAGAATAGAAAAGATATCATTTTAATTCTTTCAGAAGCTAGGCAAAAAGAATTTAATATACTAAACTGAACCTTTTGCTGTCCTTTTTAATTTCTAAAGTGTTTTTTTTCATTCAGTTGATTTTTGTATGTTCATTATTAAGCACTATCGTGCATGACTTCTATTGTCTTCATACATTTCAGCCGTTTCATCAGAACTTCACATAATGTTTTACTCAACAAATGGTAACTGAACAGCCAGTGGTCTTTTTGGTGTTTGAGAATAATTCAGAAAATAATTGTTTTCTTATGATTTTCAGATATTTTAAAGTACACTTGATTATCAGACTGTCTTATGAACTCAGAAATTTACATAGGTAAGGCTAGTCACCCTTCTCAGGAAAGTCAATATATGAAAGGCCAACATCAGTCATATTCCCTTTAAGAAGTTCCTTTCAGAACACTGAGTGACTCCATTTCTATTACAACACATACACATTCTGTGTTGAGGTATATAGAGGTTTTTTTATCATATGTGAGGAAAATTTCATTACTAACATAATTCTATAGACAGAACACATAAATTAAATTTTAATGCCTGGATGCTAATCATAAGTCTTATCATATTAAACTTTAATTATTTTAGTATTCGTCTCAAATATTTCCCTGTAAAATTACCCAAATTTATCCTTTGTTGTTTATTCCTGCTGTTTTCCTAAAAGGCCTTTTTATATGCTTGAGTTTAACAGCAAAAATTATAGCTACATAGTGTTTTATATCTCTGCAACACTTTAGTTTATAAAGTGAAAAAAACAAACTGTACCAATCCATCTGGGTCTTCTTGCCTTCTGAGCACATCACTGATGTGTGTAGTGTTGTCTGTGGGATAACACCAAGTGATTGATGGTACATTTTTCCTACCTAAATGCTGTGTTATGTGTGTTTGGAATAAAATTAGTTTTTCTAATGGAGTTTACTGGAGTATGAACATCATTGGGGAGGGTTCTAACACAGTTTTCCAATGATCCAATCCTGCTCCAGCTGAAGTCATTGAAAAACATCCATTAATTTTCAGAGAGGCAAGTTTAGGCCACAAGAAATTTAGGATAGGGAGTCATACAGCATGAAGATAAAGTGGCTGTAGTCCAGTATCTTTTATAACAACATTTTACAAACATAACTCTGTCAACATCACTGGAGTTGCTCCCAGTTATGTTGCTATATAAAAACAGATTGGGCCCACCAAGATTAGATTAAGTTTAAAATTTAAAACAGTCACATGGAGCATTACCTGATTCAGTAATTTTCAGTCATCAAAATAAAGTCTAATTTCTGCAGGAACACCTACATAGGTAAACAGATACAAAACTCAATCCAAAGCAATAGGAGTCTATAGTTTCTTCTGCATCATTGGTTTCATCATAATGGAAGATCATATTATGTTTTTATGCACCCACATGTATATTTGCCATGTCTCTGAGGAGTTGGATATTTATTACTTTGACCCTAGGTGAAAAGGGAAAAATGCTTCCTTTTCTTTTAGGAACTTGATCTTCTGTAGCACTGAGCACATTGTGGAAATGTCAAGGGCTTTGAATTGCCATTAAAGTCAGAAGCTTGAAAGGTTGAGTCATATAGACATTTATTTTATAGCAATTAATAACCTGAGAAATTAAGTCACTGATATACTATACATCTTAATTAGAAGCCACATCTTCACTTCATTTTAATTACCACGTCTTCAATTTAATTACTTTTCTTTGCAGCTTGCATAACAAAGGTGCAGATTCTGTATAAGATTTACAATAAATTCAATTGTTGTTTTGTTGTTTGTTTATGTGAAACTTGATGAGAAGGAAGATGAACACTAAGTGATCTATTTTTAATCCCCAGTTGACATGCATAATTCTCACTGATACTGGAAGACACATCACAGAGAACACTCCCCAGTCCTTTTAGGCCAGTACTGAAGTGACCATGTATTTTAGATGGCTAGCTCTTTTTAGTTTATTCCTTCACAGTTTTTACATTAATTTATGTCATAGTTTATTTTCCCACATGTCCAATTACAATTACAGGTTCAATAAAGTGAAACAAACAGAATGGAAAGGATGTCCTTTACACAGAAATTTCAAAGTACATCATGGACTAAAACATATGTCTCAACTTTTAGGGAAAAAAAAAGAAAAGAAAACCAACCAAAAAAACCAACCCAGTAACTCCTTCCTCTGGTGTATTCAAATCAATTTACTACATTAATTTAGCTTTTCAGGCTTTGCATAATTTGTTCACTTTTTTTCCACTGATTCAATGCTACACAGCTACCACACTGACTTCAGCCCACTGTCATGCATACCTTAACCTCACCTGCCTAATTCTGTCTTTACCGACCTCCTATTCAGATTACACTTCGTGTTGATGCTGTCCCCCAACTGGCATGCTGTCCCCAATACTTGAATCTGTTTCACATAGCTTTGCCCTTCCCAACCAGCATGGTCATTTTTTATGGTGACAGCATGCCCCTTTATTCACAGACATCCTCTTTTTCCCTCTGCTTCTTCCAGATGCCAGTGGTTTGGTTTTGTAGCCTTTGAGACTGTTGGATATTGTAACAAAACTGTCAAGAAACTCATCATAATCTGTAGAGGAATGAAGCTGTGTTAATTAGCATTGATAATATACAGCTGTGGGTTGGCTGATGTAGATAAGGTGCATCTGTGGCTGGTTCTGTTAAGAGGTTGAGAGCCAAGGAAGAGAGAGCAGCTGAGGAAGAAGTAGAGAGAGGAAGAAGCAAGAGAAGAGAGTGGGCCCTGGATGAGGTGAAGGCAGCAGAGGGCCTGGCATGAAGAGTGTGCTGGTATGAGGTGGTAAAAGACCTTATTGCAGCTTGATAGTTTGGAGAGTGCTGCGACAATAACCTCATAAACCTGAAGAGATCTCAGACACCTCCCAGTGTAAGGTGTTTAGGTGCTTCTCCCTTCCTGTTATCCTAGTTCCTCAGTGTTCAAGAAAGGAATTGTAACCTTCTCATTCAACAGAAGGTCAAGAGAGGTACAGAAGGCCTGGAACCAGCAAAAGGCCTATCCCTTAAACTTTCTTTGTATTTTGCAAAAGGAAGGCAAGGTCCTTAAATTAGGGCTGTGGATCCTGCTTCTAGGTGCCAGCTTAAGTTATCTAAGTTTGGGAGTGAGTTGCTATAGGATGCTGCAGAACTAAAGGCATAAATGGGTTAATGGGCAGTCTTGGAGAATATATGCGTGAGTGTCTATTAAGCGTAATGATCCTTCACTTAGGTCAGGAAACCCCTGGCTGCTGACTGTTGGTTGTGGAAGGGGGTGTGAGGATGAAGGTGCTCTGTTTCCTGAGGTACCTATTACTAATCACTTTTGAATGCAGGGCATCAGACTGGATGGGTTTTGTTGCTATCCTGTAAGGCTGTTCATATCTAGTTTAGATGTTTAGACTAAGATACTTCTTGATTTAAGATACTCAGGATGCCAGAATAAATTCAAATGAAGTAATAATCATAGATGTCTAAAAGGAGAATAGTCAGTATTGGAGAAATTAATTCTTGACATAAATACTATCCTGGAGCAAAAGGCACAATTAATAGCAACGATTTTTTTAGATAACAAAGTTTATTCAGGACTTAATATAATCTTTTTTGTCTCAGTGAACTGTACATTAAAAAGCTTAAATTAGCTGTATCAGAAATCTACAATGATGGTAACTGAAAAATATGCATATACATAACTGTGTATGGATTTCCGCAGATTTTAACTGTGAAAATATTAAGACATGAAGTGTTGATGTAAGGATTTACAAGGACCAAAAAAAAAGAAAAGAGAAGAAAATACTCTTTAAAAAGTTGCTTTTTTTTTTTTTTTACAACGTTAGAAATTCTGCAAATACACTGAATCACTTTTGTCCGATTAAATCTTCCTAGAGCTGGTGGATTTTTGTTTCCTCTGATCTGTTGTGCAGAAAACTGATAAAGTAAATCTACCCTCACAACCCTCCAAAGACAGTTAGTTTCTTGACATTTTAATGGTCCCAATTCACAGCAGATTACTGTTGTTATAATGTCAGAGCTATTCCAAAAATGAGAGTATTCCCAGCAGCCATGTATCTCATTGCTTACATATGCTAGGCCTCTGGTTTTTAAATAAATATCTTGTAGGTATAGTGATTGTGGGAGTGATGGTTCATCTCTTGAGTCCCAGACTGCTGGATTTGTTCAAGCTAGTAAAATAAATGGAAGAAAGTTCCCAAGATTCAGAGAAATACGTGCTTCATTTTTCAAAAAACTAAGTAGTGTAGAGTCCTGCTGAGGAAGATTTCTGAATCACCTTTGGCAGGGCAGATGCAGACCCTCAGAAAGTAACAGGGCTGTAGTAACCCTACACCTGCCTGCACGGAAAGGTTATGCATGGTTAGGAAAGCTTTCATCACCTGGCTGAGAGCATCCCTCTTCCAGCTCCCACAGACCTTTCCCTTTGCCTGTGCAACAAAGCAGGTGAGGGCATGGGAGGGAGGAGGGCCAAGTGTACAGGCAGGCACATGGTGGCCATCCCAGGGGAGAATGGCACAAAAAGACAGAGAATTTGGGAGTCCTGATATCAAATAGTAGCACTGTGAATGACTGAGGCATATGACCGACCAAAACAGAAGAAAATACTTGTCATACGTGTGTATATATAAATGTGTGTAAATATATATATATATATAAATCAAGTTTATTCTCCCATGTCTTCCTTGGACTAGCTCTAAAACAGGATTTGCAAGCTTCACTCCCAGAAAATTCAAGACTGGCATTATACTCTCTGCAGGGGGTGTGCAACGTTCTCCCTGGATGACAAGGCAGTTTCCTAAAGATGTTCACTGACAGTATGTCAGTCTGCTGAGCAGCCAAAGCCCAAAACTGTCCTTCCAAGAAAGCCTCAACAGAACTTTTTCTGGAAGACCTCCCCCTTACTCATGTTAAGGGGTGGCCAATTATAACATGGTCATTCGTTCCTCTGAATGTCTTGTGCTTTCCTTGGGTCTAGTAGGTTCAAAATGGTTTGTCATTGCCTCCAAGAGCTCTTGAATCAAGCAGATGGCCATACCTGAACGTGCCTCTTGTTCTTTCCTGCCCCTACATTTCCTAGGAAAGACCTGAAGTAATAAATCTGGTCCATTTTACAGCAAAACATCCCTCTGCTGAAATCAGGCAGTCCCTTGTCCATCTCTGCTAGCCTCTGGTTGATAGTGATTTCTCAGTTATGTGCATAAGGAGCAGAAGAATAACAGAATATATCATCTCTGCGTATCAGCTGCTACAAATATATATATAAATATAACCTTTCTCATTATATATTATATAGTGAGAAAAGTCACCAGTTCAGAGCTGGTGAGCACTCAGAAAATGCCACAGGTGAGAATGCACCCCGTTGTCCTTTTCTTTGCTTGGATGCTTCTGAGCTCACCTGGGTAGAGCACAAATTTTGGTTGTAGCTTGCCAGTAATATCCTGCATCTCTACCACGATATCATTTGTTTGCTGCACTCCCATGCCTACAGCAGTCCTACCAGTTGCAAGCACCTCGGATTCAAACAGCCCAGCATCTCCAATCTGAGTAGTAATGAGCTGTACTCTACTGGGTACCTGCAACTGATGGTGCCCAGTCCTTCCTACGGGCTGCTATAACATCTCCCAAGAGAAATCTCTCACTTCTTTGAAACTGAGACCAGCCTCTCAGCTGTGTTAGCAGAGATCTGGCTGACTTGGCCCCTTGTGGTCTCTGAATACCTTTAGGCTTTGGAAACACTGCTCTTGCTTTAAAGCATCTTTTCACGTCCTCCAGTTCAGCCTATTAGGTTCTTCATGGGTCTTCTTTTTGGACGGTTACAGTCTGTTTCCCTAAATGTTATGTGGTCAAAACATTTCCTTTAAAACAATATTTTACCAGTACATTAAATTCTATACCAGGGAACTCAGGCTCTTGGAAGTAATTTAGCTGCTTTATTCCTTCTGAAGACATTAAAATAATAAAGACACAGCAACCAGGACAAATTCAAGAGATAATGAAAACCATTCAGAGATCTATTTTTAGTACATTTCAAGCGTTTTTCCAGAATGTATTTAAAAAAAGCTAATGTCATGGTTCTCTGCTGCTACCCTGTGCGAGAGCAAGTGAGTGTATGTGTGTATGAGGGAGTGGGGAAGATGGGAAAAGGCAGGTATTTCTGGGAGACACAGTTCCAGCTAAGGAGCAGGAAAGCTCCCCTCTAAAACAGATTTTTATTTCAAAGTTTGCCAAATTCAGGTACAATGAATATTTGCTAAAAAAGTGAGGATTTTTTTTTTTAAGTGTCCTGAATGTGACACCAATCCTAAGAAGAAACTGTATACAACCAGGTAAGATTATAAAATATGTTTGCATATTTTTAAAATACCAGGTGTAACTGAAGATTCCTAACTTTGCAAGGACTGACCTTGACACTTTTCACAACATCCTTTCAATATAACCACTTTGATGGATACTGTAATAGGTGAGTTCTGTGGTATGTCCTTAATAGGCTTCTGGAACAGAATTTTAAACTTATATTTTTATTTGTTATTATTTATTTACCATATACTTGCTTTTACTAAAGGTTACACCCAGAGGTCTCAAGTGAATTGATTGCATAAGAAAGACTATTTTTAACACAAACCACCATCTCAATCTTCTTCCAATATTATTGTTGCATTTCTTACTTATTTTTCTCTTCTTCAAGCATGAGTTATGCATAGTATTATATAGCCCAAAGAATTACTATACCAGCAAAATATGCAAAGAAAAGCTCCACAAGAGGTCTTTCACAGACAAATCTTTTTATGCTTAAATATAATGTCCATATTAGAAAAATGGCCACTATTATAAAAATTATAATTGAATGAAAACTGATATTTAAGAATTGTTCACCAGCTGTTGAAATGGGAGAGCTGTCAACAGAAATGAAAAATAATAGAATAATATAATAGATTATTATAGACAAAATAATCTAGAATCAAATCAGCCTTGTACTTAGATGCAACAAAGTTACATCTTATCTGCTTTAATTCTAGTGTCTTTATGCTATTTTTCTTTACTTAAAATATGGTGTTGTGAATTATTTTCTGTGGCTTTAAACTTGAATAGATGAAGTTTGTTTCTTCTACTGACAGATCATGAAAGAGAAACTTTTTGCTCATAATCAGCTCATTTCACTAACATATCTATGATGAAACTATTATATCTTATTTATATATAAACAGGAACATAGATTCTAATTTTGGCTCCCAAGCATACAAGTTTTAAATCAGAAAAAGTTTGAAGCATTAAGCATTACACATCTGTTGTGTATTGGGCTTTTTCCCTTCTTTTTTCACTGTAATGCTCATCTGTGATAATTTCATTCAGGTTAATGAAAGCAAAGCTTATACCTGCAGTATTATCTGAAGATGAATTTTCATAATGCACTCTAGGCTCTGGATAAGTAAGGATTTTATTTTCATCTTACGTAAAGTGGCTCCCTAGGAAAAAGAACAGAAAAAAATAAAAAGAACACAAGGGATCCTCAAGGTTTGCAGAAATTCTTGGGTCTTAAGGGTTCAATGATGCAATCCAAGCACCTTCCTGATATCCTAAGCAAATGATTTATGGCAGGTGGGGGAAGAAACTCTTATAGCAAAACACAGAACACACAGGTCTGTAATTGTTTGCGTTCTACAGAATTCCTGTTTGTTTGTTGCTGTATTGTTTCATCAAAAACATTTATTTTACAGTGATTTTAAATCATTATATCTCATTTTTATTTTGAGTTTGTCTTTTCCTGTATTTAAAGAAGACAACACTTCATAGCTTTTGCAAATGTTTACAATCAAGAAAATCATAATTTCTCAAAACTAAATGTATTTAAGTATCTGATGTTGGAAATAGCTGACAACAGAACAGATACTCATCACGTGCAGTAGGACACAAAGTAAGTTTCTCTTACATGATGGCAGATGGAAAATTTTAAACAATATTCAGCAGAGCCAGATGAAGTGAAATAAATCTTTTCTTGAGCATCTCTGAGAACTAATAGATTATAATAAAATGCTTCTTATGAAATAAACTTTGTCCTAGGACAGAAGAAAGAGAAGTCTTGAACAGAAGATGAATTAAAAAACCTAAAACAATGAGAGGTCTCAGTGCTTGAAGATTCTCAGTTTCAGTAACTAACTTTTCAAATTCTCAAATTTTAAGTAGACAGAAATCAATAGAGCTACCAGGGGCCTGGCTGCAGTCAGCTGTGAAGACCTAGCTAATCTCCTAGCTAATTGGAGCTACCACTACCAAAGCAGAACCACTGTACTAATGATTCCATCATTTTGTTTTCAGCGTATACGTACAGGTGTGAGTCCTGCAGAGAAAATAAGAACTCAAATACTGTCATATCAAATCAGGACTCGAGTATCTATCAGCCTTAATGCGAAGTGAATTAATAGAGAGACTCTGCTAGCTTTGTGTTGCAAGTTACTGTCAAAGTAGAAGCTGGGGCTCTCCAGTCTGAAGCTGTTGTTGTTTCCCCCGTACTTTTTACTTAAATCAGCCAAGTCTCATTAGAAGACAAAGATCTGATGTAACACTTACTAAAGCAACTGTGCATGTTCTCTTTAATTTCAACTGGCTTCAAGAATTTAACTTAAAAGCTATTTGGCTAAATTTGTAATTTCAAAGGGACAGAACATTCATCCTGGGATCTCTGGGTCATGTATGATGAGCCAGATTTCATTCCTAAAGATCTTAGTTTGAAACTGTAGTGTACTGCTGGCTTTTGGTAAACTGTCTTTACAAAGAGGGTTTTTTTTCCCATTTTGTTCATTGTTAATTTGTATCATCAAAAGTGATATAGAGTTTGTTTAGTCTCATTATTGAAGTTGGTGCTGCCTTAAAAACCTTTCTCAGTTCTTCCTCAGTCTTTTCCTTACAGTACAGAAAATAAATTTGCAAAGACAATGCCCCATTAATCAGATTGAATCCGAGTCATTAATGTCTGTTAATTACAAAGCAAGAATAAACAAATATACCCCCTCAACCATTTTGTGTCCTTCCAGAGACCTCTTCACAGCCTTTTGAAAGTTAGATCATTTCTAACATAAATATGTTCCATCTCATCAGAAATACAATTTAGTTTGAATATAATAGGATTCAAAGTTCCTATAAAACAATAACATGACTTTACTGCAGTAAATGGTTTGTGTTTGCTATATTCATATTTCATATCTTTTTTTTTCTGATTTTAATATGGTACAAGCTAGTTGATTGTTCACTGAAACACTATTATTGAAGTCGGTGCTGTCTTTAATAACCATTCTCAGTTCTTCCTCAGTCTTTTCCTTACAGTACAGAAAACAAAAACTGTCATTTCAGTCAGAGAGTCCACTTGCCCTATATCAAAATGTTAAAAAAAATTCATTACTTGATGGAAATAGGCAGCTTCCTTTCCCCAGCACTTCCTGAATGAAATAACATAAAATCTTTATTTCATAGCCATGTTTCATATCCATTATTAGAAATCTGTCAAAGAAATAAAGGACATGTAATTGTGATAATGGTAAAACTGGCAAGTAAGAACATCACCAAATTCAGGTATTATTGCTAAAGAAGGGGAAAAACAATGACTTCCACACATGTATCTCAGATAGCTATCTATTAGAGTCCCCATGGTAATGAAAACTCAAGAAGACTCACTGTCAAAATACTTGCTAACTTCAGTGTGTTAGAATGGGCTCAGAAGAAACACTTAGTCCTTCTTTTAACAAATGGATAACAATTTGCATTAGTAGGCTCTTTACCCATCTTCATTTTACTACTTTACTGTGTCTGGAGTCTAACTTCAAGTCAAGGATTAGAACTTTATTATCAGTGGGAAATTATTGAGTGAGAATGGTCCCCAATTCTTATCAGAGATTTTTAATAGCACGCTTTTCAATCTTTCCTCACTCAGGAATAAGCAAGGAAAAACAGAGAACTTCTAACTGCAAGTTACTGCTATGAATGTAAAAGATATTACTTAAGGTTACTAAATGTGTGGTTTTTTAATATGGTGGATGTTTAATGAGAGAGAACTAGTTTTCTGAAAAGTAAAATAAAAAATGCTATAGGCTGTTGCATCAGTAAATATGAAAAATCATGCATGGATTTTTTTTAAAAAAAAGTCTTCCTTTTTCATTTAAAATCATAGAAAGGAAAGCTGACAGGACATATGATGTGGGAGGAAAAGAGTTATTGACTGTGAGATACAGATCACAGAGGGAGAGAGATGAAAGAAAAAATTAAATGGAGAATTTTCCCTGATAGATTGGGTAGTTATTTACATTTTATATATGCATAAATAAATTGTGTGTGGAAAGAAGTGGTAGTCTGAATCACGTGTCCCTGTTAGAGTGATATGTTACCTTTTGTTTTAAAATATGGCTTAATCCTAAGGATATATTTCAAAGATTATTCAATCAAAGTTTAGTTAATGCATGATGGCAACTGTAAATAGAGAAAAATAGGAACAGAGAATTATAATTAAAATATGTTGAAAAAATTATTTTAAATAATGATAAATTTAGATGGGCTGGATAGGGAATGGAGTGTGTGTGGTGTTTATTTAGTATGGCACGTCTGTTGTAAGGACTGATGTGAGCACTGAACAGGAGGGAACTCCAATACATGGCAGTGAGACACAAGAAATTGTGGATAACGGGAACCAAATTTAATTGCAGTATAGGCTGCTGAAATCGCACTGATCAACAGCATGTGACGAGAGCAGGGAGCAGCTCCATTGAGGGAGAGCTCCACAGAGACACCTGCATGTCTTTGCACTCTAAAGGGTGAGTCCTACGTTAATTCACATATTTGCATTCCAGTCTAAACTAAAATGAGGGAGAAGCTGACAGGAAAGTGGAAGGGAAGTAGAAGCCACAAGTGGCATTGATAAATGTTTATAGAGATGGTATATATTTGCATTAACACAATCCCCAAGATATATCCTTCCTGGGCAACATGAAAGAAAACATCTGTTGCAGAGAGTGCAGAGGCTTTGCATTCAGAAGATGTTCCATCTTTATGCGCAATTTGGTTTTTATGTATATTATGAGACATTTATAGCGCTGCCTCACATAAACTGTGTCTCCCTTGTGGTATCTCACATTGGGGTAGGTTATTGGAAGCCGGTAGCCATTACAGTGGTAATTTGAGCTGGGACAGAGTAATGGCACCACATTATGGACCAATAATGGGATACTAATGTTTGTAGTACGCGCTTGCAGTGCATAATAATGAAGGGGAAGTATAAGTTTAAAATCAAACCTTAATTAGGTGGATGACTTTCTATTTCTCACAAACACTGAAACTTTGAGTCATAGAATATCTCAAGATGGAAGGGACCCATACGGATCATCGAGTCCAACTCCCTGCTCCTTGCAGGACTACCTAAGACTAAATCATATGACTAAGAGCATCCTCTAGATGCTGCTTGAACTCTGACAGACTTGGTGCTGTGGGGATCCTGTTCCAGTGATCAACCACCCTTTCAGTAAAAACTTTTCCTAACGTCCAGTCTGAACTTCCCCTGATGCAGTTCCATTCCATTTCCTCGTGTCCTACTGGTGGTCGCCAGAGAGAGGAGAACAGCACCTCCCACTCCGCTGCCCCCCTTGAGGAACATGTAGATTGTGATGAGGTCACTTGCATGAACTTCAGTGCTGACTCAGTGTTTGCAGTATTTCTGCCTTAGGATGCACAGGTCCTTACCAAACAGTAATGATGGGCCTGTTTGCTTTAGTTTTTATTGAATAAAGCCATCTGAGCCTCTGTGTAGCTTTTCCAGTCCCTTAGGTTTGCATACAGTTTTATTCCTCTAGCACCGGTGATCTTAAGCCATCTGGCAGCACCCATGGTGAACTGATGTGATTTCAACAGAGTGGGACAGGCAACAAAAATGGAAAACACTGGCATTTTGGGAACGACCGGCTTACATTCGGTCCTTGTGAGGAGGCAGACACTTAGCTGATGAAAATGTTTTCAGTAAGTATCCTTTAATCTGTATTTCAGGTGGCAAAGGCTGTGAACCTTCCCAGCACAGGCCGTGGCTGGTGGCTACAGGATGTCTTGTGTGGCCAGGGCAGCGTTTAAATCAACCTGTTGCACTAGATCCAGTGCAAATGGCACCCACAGGGGATGTTGTGGATGCAGCTCTTTTCATCTCCTGGAAGGCCTGAATATTATGCCTTACTCATATGTGGGGATTTAAGTCTGCCATGGTATTTATGCGCTTGCCCAAATTCTCTTCTGTTGCACAGCAGTATCAGTCAGAGTTTATAATCATATAAATGGAGAGTGAAGTTGGGTTCCTGAAAGATACACTGCAGAATCTCTTTTTTTATTTCTGTTTCTGTTTTAATATGCTTTTTTTTTTTTTTTTTTTTTTTTTTTTTTAATTTAGGAGCTTTCTTTTTTTTTTAAGAACATTGTGTAAGACTTCTGCATGTGACCTCAGGTTCAGCTGTACCAGCTTCACAGTCCATTAAGCTAAATGTCCCCACTATTTTTGCTGATTTTATAGATGTGGTGTAAGGGTTAGGGAACTCTGCTGAATATCTAGGCCACACGTTAAAATCTGAAGAGCACAGATACTCTATATAGAGCACGTTCATCAGTCCATGTCTTCAGACACCTGTGACAGCTGACAGACTGCTTGCTGGGCACTCACAGCACAAAGGAGCTGGGAGTTAAGTGAGGCAGGAAAACACAGCAGCAGAAAAAAACCTGCCCATTTGGCATCTCCCGCTTTAAAAGCTTGCATTGGGAACTCCTTCATTCAAAACACTATTTGAAGTCTCCCCACTAAAGCCTTTGGGTTTTCCCAGAAATTAATGGAAACAGTTTTAAAATTATAATCTTCATGGGCCTGGAATTTTTATATACGTTATTTGTATTTTCCTATAGAGATGCATGCTCTTCTCTCAAAATACACATTTATTATCAATCCCTCCTCAGTTTTTTATTTACTGTCTGCTTACAGGTCAGGTCAACCAATTCATCTTTTTAATATCCAATCATGATTTTAGGTCATTTAATTTAGGGCAATTAAATGAGTTGCTAGAAATTTCAGCACATTCCAGGTCAATCCATTACATTTCATAATACTTCTGAAGTTTAAATTTAATACTTTCCTACTGAATTACAACTCTTAATTAATTATCTTCTATACCATGCATCAAAAGGACTCTTCTTCTATCTTAACCTGCTAATAAATGGCAGTGCTTATGCAGAGGAATGCGCCATATTCTCATTTGCATTAAGGCTCTTCCCAAGAAATGACAGTAGAAGAGGCCCAACAGGGGTGTAAGATGCTTTGTCTTCAGTTTTAAAGACCCCTTCTAGTGATATAATGGAGAGTTATTTTGACAGTGTCTAAATAAGCAAAGATTTAAGATTTTGTGAGTAGCGAGGCGGATAGCAAATGAATGACAAATGCTAGTTCTAGACTTAGAACCCATTAAATGTATATACACCATTTTCTGTATGATACACTGTATGTATATTACAATGAAGACATGTCTCAGTATCCCTAGGGACATACCCAATTCTCTCCCTGTTGATAAAACTTTAAGGTTCATGTTTTTTCCTTTACCAGCTCCTTGTTTATAAAAGCCGGTCTTAGCAGTTACATAAATTGAAGTGGGGGACAGATAATGGGGTTATCTTTTTTGTTTCTCTGACAAACAGGTATTTCCAGAAGCATGCTGACATTTCATCATCCTCTGGAGTCTTCTGTTCTGGAAGAAGGGCTATATTTTGTGGGTGATTGCTTCCAATACACAGACTTACAGCTTCATTCCTGTCCTGTATTAGGTTAAGCACATAACCTTTTTGTCCTGAATGAAATTATTATGAGCTGTTTCAAATGCAAGGAAGGGGAAATGAACAGTGAGTAGAACTGTCCAAGGCAAGTATTTGCACAGCTTCTATTCCTTGACCTGAAAAATACAGAAAAATTATAGGAAAGTGATTACTTTTAATGAACCACAATTGTAATATGACAGAGGCACTGCTGCTGTTCCTGAATTGTTGTGATGATTCTTCCCCCCAAAATCCCACCCCCCCTTTATAGTCCAGTGTTATTTTTCTTCCTAAGAATATATCTAGTTGAACAGCTCCTGTATGCATATACATTGTCAGGGACCGTGGGAGGCTCCCTGGGGAGGAGCAGGACAGGACCTGGCAGCCACGGCCAGACCTGCTGCCCCAGCCAGTGAGCAGGGCAGCCAGAGCACCACCAGCAGCCTCAGCCCTGGGCAGTGGGCACCTCCCTGTGGACGGGGATGGACAGCGGGCAGGACATTAGCCCATGCGTGGGGCTTCATAAAGAGGCAGACTGAAAGCTTTGCTTGCAATCCAGGCATCCCAGACATTTGTTAGACTAACTCATCTGCTGCCTAAACCTCTAGTTACCTGCCCATCCATCATTATCTAACTACCCAAATGCCTACGATCTGAGTACACACCAAATGATTACACCCCAGGGCTTGTACACAGGAACAGTCTCCAGCTCATCCAGCAGAACATCTGGATAGTCACATCTCCGCCCCCTGGAATCCCTTTGCTGCTCCGGATTTCCCTGAAAGCCTAATTTTTGTTAATGATGTGAGGGACACACCTGTTGTGCTGTTGGGGATGGCTCAGTTAGTGATGATGGAACTGAGCAGTCATTCCCCATCACAGATCCATGTCCGATACGCAGCACTGCTGCAATGCAATCAGTCGAAAGGCAGCTGGTGAGGAAAGCATTGAGAGCAGATGGGTAAGGAGGGGCAAGGGAAGATCTGCACTGGGAGGCAATCATTAGTTCAGTGAAAGGGTGGGTTAATAAGAGAGAAAGTTTCCTGGGTCGGATGAGGTCGGCAGAACTCAGAAATTCCTCTTCATCTCCCTACTATTCAAGGTAGTTTCCTTCTGGAGGCGTGTTTCTACCCTCTGCAGCTTGCAAGGGAAGAAATTGCAGTTTGTTTCCCATTCCACCCTCTTCATCCACCTACCGAGCAGTTGCTCCTTATTTTCATGCCCTTGACTCCAGCCTCAAGCCCCCTCTCACAGCCTCCCCTAAACAAGAGGTGCTGCTGGCTTCCCCACAGCGCATCTGTTGAAGATTCCCACCTCAGCCTGGGAAAAACTATGCTCTCTGAGCACACCGCACCTACTTCTGCTCCCTCCAGGACCCTCTGCTTGCCTGCCCAGGTGTCATGGTGGCCCAAGGAGAGCCCAGGCCCAGCCAGTGCCAGGGGCTGAAGGTCTTCTGCTCCTGCAGCTCTGTGCCCTGCAAGTTCAGGAGAAGCTGAGATCACCTTATTGCCATCGCCAGCTGGGCTCTGCTTGGCGAGGAGCCACACATCCACAGGTGCCTATCTGTCCATACGGGTATTGTTTAAGACTCCTTCTTTGGGGCAGCACCTCAGCAGCTCGCTGCACCTCGGGCAAGTGTCATGTGATTGATACAAGTCGCTGCGTGATCTTCCGCTGCCCTCTCTGCACTTCTCACTAGATCCGTCTTATTTTTATTCAAGGAGAGACGAAGCTGGCTGCCAGCCCAGATTTGCAGCTGGTGTCTCTAGAAGAAAGCTTACAGAGGGGAAAAAAACCCACAACTAATAAAAAAAAACCAACCTTAATTCCATGCTGAATTCACAGACTATGTAATTGGCATCATTCAGCCACATAAGACATCGGAGACCGGGAAGGAGGTTAAGGCTATAACTATCTTCTCCTGTGATGGGGAGAGTAGCAGTAGTCACTCTCTCTCCTTTAGTGGTGCCCAATAAACTGAGAATCCCATGCGGGAGCAATGTTGTTAGTTATATGGCTCTGCTGTGCAGTGCAGGAATTAGAGCCTGAAAAAAGAGGAAGAAAATAGGAATTTGCTGCTGATGGCTTATAGAAGATACGCTACGACACTGCTGGAAAGTACTGCCACTCCCAGAAATAAATAGCTCTTGCTTTCCA
The DNA here is from genome assembly GCF_017639655.2 of Falco naumanni. Classification (NCBI taxonomy): domain Eukaryota; kingdom Metazoa; phylum Chordata; class Aves; order Falconiformes; family Falconidae; genus Falco; species Falco naumanni. The sequence continues at coordinate 55,953,441 of NC_054054.1, forward strand.
AAAAATCAGCTTGTTTTCCCACCTGGATTGTACACAAAACAGCGGAGCACAGGGTTACCTTTGAAGAACTTTAGGTGGAATGTCCTATGTAGTCGGGGGCAGAAAAGTGCCCTCCACCCACCTTCTGCCTGGTGGGTGGGTTACCTGGAGAATTCAGCTGTGTGGTATTAAGCTGGAGAGACCCTGCCTTGAGTCTCTGGGAAGGTCTGGGTCTCCATTCTTACAGGTAGGTGCACTTGCAAAACTGTTAAATGTTCATTTTTTTAGCTGTTTAACCAGTCTTTCTAAGGAATAGGATGCTTTTCCATCTATTACTCTTCCATTAAGTAAAATCTCATGGCCACCAGCTGCATCAGAATATTGCTCTGCACTGCTAGAACTTGAAGAGATGGGAAGCTTAAGGACTTGATTTTAAGGCGTTAATCCTGCAGTTTGGTACCCGTGGGCAAGGACCACATTCATACCAGCAGATCAACCAACAGGGCCTTGCTTAAACATTAGGCTGTAGAACTGCCTATGAGAAACCATCCTTATCCATTCAGGAGCTTTCTTGCTTAGTGACACATGACAAAACTCAGCTATCACATACCAAGCAGAATGTTCAGTACGGGAAGAGGTTGTATGTAAGTGCTTTTTTTCCTCTATTTTTGTATTCACATTATATGATTTCTATGTTAGTTGATCACACAGTTGTTGAGCAAAGAATAGAGCAAAGTAATTTGATAAGTTTTAAAAATATGAAAGTGTCAAAAACGAAGAGAGGTAATTAGGAAGATTTGGTGTAGAAAAGCATGGTCTAGACACAATTTCACCTTTAAGGAGTTTCGTTGATTTAAAAACAAGAGTATAAAGAGATTGTGATAATAGCCCACACTGTAATAGAGTTTAAACAGAATGATTCTAAGGAATACTAATAGAAATTACAGAGGACAACCAATCTCTTTACATTTATGTTACATTCATTTCAATGCTCCCAGTGCTTGTTTTGCAATTTCCAATTGTCTTGGGCCACGAGACAAGTCTTTATGTTTAACTGTAAAGCACTAACCATGCATCTCATGTAAAATAAATAAATAAGAATGGATCATTACAGGCATTCTGGGATATTAAGTAAGTCAGCACATGCCTACTGCATCAATAATCATTCTTACTGAATCTCCTTGTGTAACTTAGGCACCAGCAGGGAAGAAGAAAAAGAAGTAAACATCTCCAGAACTGGGAGGAAGCATCAACCAGATAATCACATAAACACGTGTACAGCTTAAAAACCTGGTATCTTATCAGCTGAAAATAATCCTTTAAGAGTTACAGTAAACAAGATACGATAATTGTGGATGTGGGTCCTGCATAATATGGCAGTTTTGCTGGATCTTCTGCAGTTAAGATCATGATGGGATGTGGCACACATCCAAAAACTTAATTCTTTGGAGTAGTATATTGTACTCACGTTGTTAAGGTGTGATCTATGAAATTACAGCTGTTTTCTAAACTGGGGTGTTGATGGCATTTAGGTGAGGCTCTTGATAGCTGCTATGAAGTAAAGCAGAATCTCAGCTCCTGAGCACCAGCTAGGAACTATTCAACCATCAGGGAGCCCCAGCCCACAGGATGTCCATCAGCAGACAATCAAGGTAATCACGTGGGAAGGATGACTGTTAACTACCTAAAGATCCCACTGCTCCCCAGTTACTTGGAAACAGGAAAAACCCACTCAAATCACTTTCAAAGCCATAGAGAAGCTTCTTGTCTTGTACTTGATTTGATTTCCCTCTGTTCCCTCCATGACAGCTTCACTGTGTGTAGACTTATGGAAGAAGCCTTTGGAAAACTTCTGTAGATTTTCAGAAACACTGATGTACAGCTAATTTATTGGAAGCTTCTATGCGTAAGAGCTCTTCTCATTTCTGTACCCCACAGTGCAGCACCATTGCTTACCTCCTGCTGAGATGCCTATCACAGACTGGCTCAGGCAATTGCTGTCTACCACAGTGTGAGAATGAGACAGACTCACAAGGAGTATTAAAACATAGCTCTTGTCAGACAAACTTGATTATTCCTTTCAGTAAGCTCTACAGAATTAGTCAATGAAGGGAACAGGACAGCATAATAATTCCTGATTTCAGTTTCAAGAAAACTTACTTGTAAAATTAATTCAAATTGCCTTGGAGGGGAAGTGGAAAGCTGCAGTTAAAGATGACTGACAGTTCCTGTTGAAATGAGGGGAAGGGCGTAGGGATCACTTCAGAGATAACATGAGTTTTTCAAAGACAGAAAAAAAAAAAAAGTAACATGCCCAAATCTCAGTAAATGCCATAGGGAATTAGGAATCTCTCACCTGTGTGCCTTTGAAAATCTCATATGTTTTATTTGCCACCTTCTCTAATTATCTAAGATAAAGTAAGTGGGATGTTCATGAAATTCAGTTAAAAAAAAAAAAAAAGGAAGGCTCACGAGTAATTAGAAACATAGAGAAAGGTAAAATGACTGAACTTTTGAAGAAAGTGGTCTGGTTGGAAATAATTGGAAATCCGTGCTGTGCATTTCCAGAGGGCTGAAGTAACCAGCAGAAAGGGATATTTAAGAAAAAATATTTAAAAAGTCAAGAATAGTGACATAAGTTTGCAATATAAGGATGCAGTAAAAAAGAGCATGCAATAATGTATTCTATATATGGAAGCATCCCATCACATGCAGGAAGGGAATAATCTCTTTTTTTCTACCTCTGTCCTTCCATTACTGGCCAAAACTAAAATATGTGCATTTGCGGGTATCTCCCAAAAGAGTATTGAACAGTTGGAAGACGTTCAAGGAGAGTAACAAGACATATTTGAAAAGACAGACCTACACTTGCCAGGGAAATTACAGGTAATTATTCATGTAAATTTAGTGACTGTAGTCACAAAAATGGGAGCCAAGCCTGCTTTGTCTTCAGGGACCAAGAGGGTGCTACTTAATTTTTCCACGAGGACATTCAGGACTAGCATCATAAAACCTGTGAAAAAGCAACTGTTTTTTTCCCAAAGACAAGGCTTAGTTCTGCAAGATGGTGAAACCAAGACTTCCCTTGGGGAAGGATATGCAAGGGCTTCCCCTTCCTCCCTGTCCAGAGACTGAAACATCACATGCCATGTCCTGGAGGGGCTGGGGCTTTCTAACCCTTCAGGATGCCCCCAAATCCACAGTGGCACCCAGGGCTATGTTTAACCCTATATTCTTTAAGCTCATTTCTTGATTGTATGGCAGGTGTTCAATTACCCAGCAGGCATCTCAACTGCTGATGTCAGAAGCTTACTAATGTAATTTAAATCAAGGATAGGTATAAATCAGAACAATTCAGGGCCACAGTGTCAGTGAGTGGTTTGTGCTGTGTTGAATCTAATGCTACCTTCTACAGAAAAATGATACACGTGAAACACATAATTCACCTAAATAGGAAGAGAAACAGAAAAGAGCCTTTTTAGGGTCTTTGACTGATGGTTTCCACACTTCATCCTAGGCCAAACGAGCAATCTAGCAGGGATGAGAAATATTCCATCAGGTGTTACCTGCTGCCAAAATTTACATTTAATGTATACAGTATACACTGATGAAGCAAGCAATCTTTCAGAAATGTATTATAAGAAATCTAAGCTTTGGGCACATGATGAATTGATCAATAATAAATTAATGACTTGCATGGATGTTAAGCAGATAGTAGATAAAGTGATAGTATTTCAGCATTAAATGTTGCTTTGAAATCTGTAAAGATTATTTATTGCCTGTTTGTGTTCTCCCTTCCTTTTATGTTAATTTAATTTACTTCACGTTGCTGGCACTTATCTGTTCTGGGGTGACTTCTTGCTAAAAATTACATTGCATTGTAATTGAAATACTTAACATGCTCAATACTAGAACTTCATCAAATACATGTACGAAAGATTATATGATCTAGGATCTGAGACCTAATCCCATCACTCTATTTCTACATTCCTTTTTTCCATGTGTAAAGGAATATTAAGTAGCATTGTGAAGAAACACAGGAATTTTAAAGGCAATGCAACACAAAGACACAGAAATTCCCACTATCTCCATTTGGCCTATTGTTTTCCACAATTCCTTCTCGTTTTTTATTATCTGAGGAGAAGAGGTGGCTCAGGAAGAATAGAAGAAGTCCTTAGGGGAGGAGAAAATTCTCAAATATGTATTCTTTTATATTCATCATTTACTGCACTGACTCCATTTGTACTTTTCCCCAAAGTGTTTTACACAATCTAATCCCTGCAGCTGAAGATTGCCAGGGTGCCACACTCCAAACAGATGGGAGCACTGTTGGTGCTGAGCTTCTTTTCCAAGCACCATTCGTACTTTGTTTTCACAGCACCCCATTTCACATTGTCACAAACCCGATTTCAAAGAAGGATCAGTGTGCTAAAGCAGCAGAGATTGCCATCTTCTGTGAAGAATACCAGGATTTGGTCCCACAGGACAGCTGTTTTCTGTGCAAATAGTGATGCTCCAGCAGAATAAAACAACAATCCTAGTTCAGATACAGTGATGCAGGGTGTATCTATGTGAAGGCACGTATCCACTACAGCAGCCTGCCATAAGTAGTATATCCCCATGAATGCATGAGTAGCAGCTCTTACAGCTCTTGCTGGTACCAGCCTCGTGCAGCCCAGCACCACCGTATCTGGACTAGGATGACTGATTTAGCTGCAGTGCCAACACACAGCAGGTGTGGATGGCAAACTGGATGCTGACAGCATCGGCAGTTCATTCATGAGTGAGTAATGTCTTTGTGGCCCCCTTCATTGGGTGACTGGGCAGCACTAAAGGGATTTGGTGCCTGACAGTCTGACAGAGAACATGAGCTGTAGGGTGGGTGACTTCACCTTCCATCTTGTGCTTTATGGCATCTTCTTGCTAGCAGGGCTGAAGGTTATTCAAACCAGCAACATTTCCTGGATGCCCAGCTTCCCATGACATTGCCCAGTGTGAGGACTACTGTAGTCCCTTCTAAATTAGGACACATGTCTTCAAGTAAGGAACAGATAAGCTCTTAAATAAAAGTGATTGTACAAATGCCCATAGTAACAACAGAAAAGAGAGAGGTAGTGTGGAGAGTATGAAACAAGTTGAAAATTACTTCTAGATAACAGATCCTGGAAAAGAAGAAATTACTTGACGGCCTGTAATATATAAGCTGAAGTAAAGTGTGAATGCTATTTTTATGGTGAGCCATACCAGTGGTGTGATCCCGCAAAAAGCTAAAGATTTCTTGAGAATTTCTGAGCATCCTAAAGAGCTTGGTTTGGGACATGAGTCACTCATAGAGGGAACCCAACATTGCCCTCTTGCTACAAGTATACTAAATTTGGTTTTCCACCTCCAGTAGGAAGTATAATTTTGCATGTCATTACTTGAACAAAGTCAGCATTAGCAAGTCAAATGATTTTGCATAAGCACTTTTTTTTTTTTAAAGAAGGCCACAAAGTGATGGTTTTTATACAATTTAATATTTTTTGTAAGTTGTTAGAAGTGAATCAAAATTAATTATAAAATTTTATTTCAGAATTAATTTCAATTGTTCCGAGACTTGTAAATTTTTGTTAGTGCAAGAAGAGCTCAGAAATATTCCTTAGCAATAGACTAATGACTAATCAGTCCACCATGTGATTCTGATCTTTGTTCACACATTTTAAAGGTGTAAACATCATTGTATGGCAAAACTATATTGCTAGTCCCCATCTGTTTGGTTAGAACAATAAAGTATATGGAAATTGACACAAATAACATCCATTATGAGGTCTTAAAATTAACTTTTATAGTGGATAAACATGGGCAATAATAACAATGGTATTTTTGCAGCAGATTCTGATATGTTACTCTTGTGAAATATTAATTTAACTGGGAGACTACTTGTGAAGGAAGATTTCTTTTATTAGATCCAAATCCTTAAACATAATCTAGAATGTAGCAATCTATATTGCTGAACATGATAAAAATGATGAATTAAACCTGGCTGAAAAACATAAAGAGATATGTATTCTATGTTGAATTCTGAATGGGACCATAATTTAAGGGGTTGTGTTGATTTAGAAAAAAACTCTGAAAAAGAAATAATTCAATTTTTTAACAAGAACTACTTTCAATACTGTAATGTGCTTCCTTTCCATGTTATATTCCCTCATTGTAGTTTATTTTCTTTTTTTTTAAATCTGTATTATCAAAGCATTTATCAATTCTGATCTATGATAGCAACTGCTGAATAAAAACTCCTTGGTCTTTAATGACACTAAATTAAATTTGCACTCATTGCACCCAATTTTAAAAAGGGTAGAAAGGAGGGCCCTGGAAACCACTGACCTGTCAGCCTCACCTCTCCACCTGGGAAGATCATGGAAGAGACCCTCCTAGAAGCTATGCTAAAGCACAGGGAGGACAGGGAGGTGATTTGAGACAACCAGCATGGCTTCACCAAAGGCAAGTCTTGCCTGATGAACCTTGTGGCCTTCTGTGATGGAATGACTACACCAGTGGACAAGGGAAGAGCTATGGATGTTGTATACATGGACTTCTGTAAGGCCTTTGACACGGTCCCCTATAACATCCTTTTCTCTAAACTGGAGGCATATGGATTGGATAGACAGACTATTTGATGGATGAGGAATTGGTTGGATGGTTGCATCCAGAGGGTAGTGGTCAGTGGCTCAATGTTGAGATGGAGATCATCGAGAAGTGGTGTCCCTCAGGGGTCTGTATTGGGACCAGTAATGTTTACTTATCAATGACGTAGACAGAGAGATTGAATGCACCCTCAGCAAGTTTGCAGACACCACCAAACTGAGTAGTGTGGTTGGTATTCCTGAGGGATGGGATGCCATTCAGAGGGACCTGGACAAGTTCAAGAAGTGGGTCTGTGTGAACCTCATGAGGTTCAATGAGGCCAAGTGCAAGGTCCTGCATGTGGGTCAGGGCAAGCCCTTATATCAGGTTAAGGTAAGTAAAAAAAACCTCATATAAAGGTTAAGGTAAGTAAAAGACAAAATTATTTATTATTAACATTCCTTTTTTAATTTAAGATTGACAAAAGTCAGTATTTTGAACTTTCTTTACAGAAAAAACATTGGGATTTTTTTTTAAGCATAAAATTTATATGAAGTTGAATTCTAAAGTACTGACCACCTCACTGAAGTCCAACAAAAGGCATAGATACACATGGTAGTTTATTCCTGTTTGTAACAAAGTGAATAGCTGGAAAGAAGAGAAAAAGAACACTGAACACTGAAATGGAAGAAAAAGTAGCTATCATAGTAAAGTAAGAAAAATGGAAGACAAAGGGGAGAAATGAAACCCTCCACGTACTTCTAATACACAGTTCTCTTGTAACACCTGGGAATTTTCTACCAGCCTTAGCCATGTAACTGCTTACAAACTCCTCTGTTCCACCAAATTTCTCAGCTTACTTTCTCCCCAATTACTGGCTGGAATCTGAAAACTGTAGATTAATAACCCTATAGATAGGGCTAGAGCTCTGAGTGAGTGACCTGGATGAAAAGTGTGATGGGAATTAGAGAACATGACCAAAAGTTTCACAGGAGCCATTGTTTTCTCCTACTCTCTCTCTGACTACAACACATACCAATTTTTCACTCTGCAAGGAGGAGGACATTGTACACTGTGCAATTCCAAAACCAAAACACTTAATCTTAAGATGCCGGTGTGGTTGCTAAGTAACAACAACATAGTTTATCTGCCACATTACTAACATGTCTTATGGAAAGCAGTTAAGGTTATCAGAAATCTTACATTGCCCAAGTATTAAGGTATGTGTTGATAATATTTTGTTCTCCTCAAGAATGAATCAAAAATGCTCTGAGAAATTTTAGGTAGTATGTTACAAGAAAAAAAAAACCCACACTTAAAAAGCTCATAAAACCTTCTATATATAGACAAATTAAAATGGAAGGACAGGTCAGACAATCACATAAGCATACCTCAGGCAGATACTACCTGGAGTAGTGAGAATAACTAAGAAAGCAAAACAAATCTCCAAACTTAGTGGCAAGGTTTAATGGGAAGGTTCAGGATGCTGTCTTGATCCCGGTATCATCCCAGATGGAAACTTAGCCTCAACAAAGGTAACAGAAAAAAGCATAAGGTGTAAGAAGTGCAATGAAGACAGATTCAAAAGGCCAGAAGAAAACTCAGGGTGAGATTTTCAAAAGCTCTCAAGAATAGCCTAACTTTAGATTAAATAAAACCAGAATTGTATCTACTGGAGGTTAGTAAGTCATGGTTAAATAGGTGGAAATTTCAACAGGTAAAGACTAGGAAAATTAAAAAAGAGAGAGAAAGCAACATATCTAAGAAGTAAGAAATTTTCAAAAGAAGGAATCGGTCTTTTGGACCCCAGAGAAAGAAGCAAGCAAGGAACATAAAGGCGGAGCTGAGAAGCCAAATGGTTTCACACTGGACTGCATCAGTTCAGACTAGACTTATGCCAGATATACTCTTTCAAGTTATAAAAATGTTGTCAAAAGATGGAATGTTGGAGCAAACTGATTAACTGAATAGGAGAGTAATTAGCTCTAGATAGGTGTTTTTAAAAAAAAGTGAATAAAGTTGCTGAACTACTATCAACAGTATGCACCCTTTTCTTAAAATGGCCTGTCAGAGGACTGAAAAGTAATGCAGGCGTTAGGCATAACTCTGGAAATTAAAACAAAATTATCTTTACTTTAGCTAAACCAGTTAAAATTAGCATCGTATGTAAAACATCTGACACAATTTTACAGTTCCTTCTATAGAATACATATGGGGATGAATCCTTCTAAATGTGTATGTATATGTTCATGTATGCACACACTAATAATTTCAAGTCTGTAAGAACTCAGCAGCTCTCTTGCAGACTCCAACAGTCCTTACCCATTTCAGCTATGGCTATCTGAACCACAGTTGTCATCTTGGTGGTGTTGTAATGGGTTTTTCTTGTACCTGGGCTGAGAAAATAGGTTTGCCATATAGAGCTGACAATTCATAGAAAGCTTTTCTTTTGTAAATGTAGCACACTCTGTTGTGATATTTTAAATCTTCTATTTCTAAGCTGATTTTTGTGAACTTGTCAAATTGGAAGCGCTTTCTGCTCTGTTAGTAAAACCACTCAGTTTTTTAGTTCATTCGCTGCTGCTTCTTAGCATAACTCTCTTCCTCTTGGAAAGTCTGTTTGGTAGTTCCCGTTAAACAGCACTACCCTATTTTTCACCCACTCTTGAAACATGTTTTTTCTTTTGTTTTATTTTCAGCAAGGTACTTATGAAAACATTTTAAAAGTAACAATTTGCTGGATTCCATTTTTAGAAAGGAGATAACGATAGTCAAGAAAATCTACCAGATGGTTCTTTTAATAAATACATTAAAGTCTCTTTTATTTTTCTCCAATTTTAGCAACTAACATAACAGAAACTTTCAGACCATCAAACCAGTTTTCACAATCTGCCATAAATTTGCATTTCACAGAAATAATCCCGACAAGCACTAATAGATGAACATTGTTGGTGCAATAATAAAACAGTGTAAGGCATATTTACACCATCTTTACATACAGAACACTGTACACACAAAAAAATCACAGATCCAGAACAAAGTAAATTCAATCCCTTAGACATTTTACTTTTATAGGCTTGGTATTAAACAAATAATTCTCCAAGCAACAGACAACCTCTTGTTCTTGTGTGATTTATTTGTAACATTGTGCTCATGCAAAATAGGTATTTGCTTTATTGCATTAACATTGAAACAACGTTGGGAATTAGTTCTGAAACCAGTTCAATCAAGTTTTAAACCCTGTTTCTCTTCATCCATAGCAAGTCTGAGTAATTTTTATTGGTGACATAAAATGAGGCGTTAACTGATGATTGAGATTTTTATTTGGTAAGTTCCAAAACGATAATGAAGCTCAACTGACTACAGTTCGAAAACCATCTTTCTTGACCATGCACTTTTTTCTTTGCTATCATGAGGTGGTGTAGATGAGACGCCTTTTATATTTTTAAAGTTTCTATCTTTTCATATATATATATTTTTTAAAGAAACCATGTACTATCCAACATCCACTGTTCACAGAAAGAAATAAGCAGCAGGAATAGCTCTGGTGGCAGAGTTGGCCAGAAAGAGGACATCAGTAAGTTAGTGGCAACTTAATAAACATCAAATGCCCCAGAGATACGTCACAAAAGAGTTGATTACTATAACCCATACTTCTGTAAGAGTTCAGACTGCCAAGGACGTTTGCGCTCTGGAAAGTAATCTGGAATGTGGATTTTTTTAAAATCTTGGATACATTTTCTCATTTCTTCCTCAACACTGAGCTTCTCACATACCTTCTTTTTGGAAAGATTTGTTTCTCTGGACTTGCTAATGAGAGTTTGAAAGAGTTCACTGTTCCTGCGTTTGTCTGGTGGTGGCATCCACTGCACCGGGGCCTTCTTAGACGGACGATCCAAAGTCAGAGTATTTGGCTGGTGGGCTGTGGATGGCTGAGTGTTGGTGGCGTTTTCTTGAGGGGTGCTTGCTTCCGAGTGGCTGTCACAGCTTGAGGTGGACAACTCATTACAGGAAGTCCCACTTTCACTGCCCTTGTCCAAGACTTTGTCATGCTTCCTTTCTTCGTGGTCTTGTTTGGGGGAAACGGTTCTCTGGGGAGGCCCTAATACAAGGCAGGGGAGAAAAAGTGTTAAGAAAGCACTGGTTTCCACAGAAAACCAATCAGACATCATTTAGAAAAATGTGATTCAAAGTCTCAGCTGGCACAAATTGGTGGCAATTCCTTGCAGTCGAAACAACTCTACTAGACTGGTACACAGGTTGAAGCTCTGGCCCTCAAAATTCTCAATCCTAAAAATGCTGACAGCAAGAGTAACTTTACATTCTGCCTGCCTAAGAATCCAGGTAATGAAATTTGCATAATGCTCGCAGATTATCTGCACCAGAAATCCCTTCAGGCAAGTTTAAATGAGCTAGTAAACTATTACACCCCAAGAAGTTTATTACGAGAAATTAGATTTTGCAGTATTAGAAAAATACAACCATACAATTTGCAAACTCTTTGCTTAAAAATATTCCAAGGCCTTCAAATTTTTTTGGTAGCTCTTGACTCACCTTCCCAGAACAGTCTACTGATGATATGCTCTGCAGATGTCAACTCTGCAGAAGCCTTGTACAGAAAAGGTGGTATTAATCCTAGAATAACAGAGAGATCACTCACTAATGACAGAGTCTTTAAGATTATTTTTTTTTGTTGTTGTTATCCTATAGTGATTTCACCGTACTTCTTACTGTCAGTGATTATCCCAGACTTGGCTCAGTGCAAACTCAGAATTCAGCGTACACCTCTTACTGCACAAGCTGGCAGGGAAAAGGAGGTTATGAAGTTATCGGTAAAGAGGCACCCTGCAATGGCAGGGAGAGCGGTCTGATGGCCTATCATAAGGCATGGCTCAGCACTTCACATGCCTGAAAATCGGATCTACGTTGTTATTCTCTCCAGATATCACTTTTGCTTTGAAGTCTTAAGCAGAACTTGAATGTGAAAATTAAGTGGTAGCAGCTAAATCTGTACAAGCATTTTCATTCCTGAAGCCTTATTTCAAAACTCCAGCTGTGAAGTGAAATGATGCTATGCTGACATCATAAACATCATGATCTTAAATTAGGACACTATCTAAAGCTCACAGAAATATCTATAGAGTTTAAGAGGTGTTGAATCAGACCAAGGGGAAAAATTTCAAAGATGTTTAAAAACCTAAATAAAAATACAGGCCAGGGCTTCAGCGGCGGTTGTGTGTCTGCTACAAATCCCAAAAGTGTCCAAACAGTTTAGGTATCTAAATATCTTACAAAAACTAGATTATCCTTACAGTTTACCTAAACACCACCAGCATCAATTAACTGCCTTTGCCAGAATCAAAAATTCAGGGTATGACATCTCAACCTGGAGTTACTGGGACAGAGTTGCAAGGAGATTTTTGAGTCACTTACTAGTCTGTCTTTTCGGAATTAAAAATGAAAAATATAATTACAATTATAAAGAATGCAGGAGCAATATGAACACTCTAGTGTCCATTTGACAGTGCAGTTCTATGACTTATAGGAATCTAAGTAGATTGCAATATTTTATATGAGACACAGGGTAAAACAAAACTCAGCAAAACACAAAAGTAAATAAACGATAATCTAACAGCAGCAGCATTCAACAAACTGCTTTTCTTTTGTTTTAGCCAGCATCCCAGGAAGCTATGTCACATTTCTGTAGTCAATCTAGAGAAACCCATAAATAACCAAGATCCAAAGAGGAGAGAAACAATCCATCAGGGTTTGTAGTTACACTATTCATAGTGAAAAACACAAGCGATTTTCTACTTCATTATAATCAACCCAAATATTTAGCACATGTCTGCAAGAATGTCCCTTCTTTTTTTTTTTTTTTTTTTTGTTCAGAATTATGTTCACCTTCTTAAACAGATTTACATGCCTTCCGTCAATTGTTGTATCTGGCATTTCATTCCATACCTCAAACCATTATATGAATATGCTAAATTGTGAGTCAGCTGGCATTAAGGAATTACTCTGGCTTTGCAGTGTGAGATTAAAAAACTGAGTAGTTAATCAGACAGTGATTTCAGTATTGTTAGTCTGATTTTCAATAACATGATTAACATCAATACCTAATCTAGTTTACAATCTTAGCTTTTTCAAATGTAACAACATCATCTATGACTAAGAAACTGAAGTTTTCTGTTAGCAATGCCCTGTAGTCTTCAACTCTGCCTTTCCTGCTCATTTTGTTCTGTAACTTCATAGATCAAAATACTATACTTAGTTGGTCTATTTATATTTACTTCTTTATTGGTACTCTCTGCTTCTGAAGGGCTCAAACCTGGAATGTACTAAGGATCTATTTCAAAAAAAAGCATGGAAATACACCTTCAAGAATATAAAAAAATATCCATTTTCTGCTACAAGATTATTCAGAACCCTGACAATAGGCAGTATTTAAATGCTTTTTTGGATCACAGCCCTGAGGTTCAGTACCTTACAGCACTGAGCTCTGTATGCTTCACTGAATTGCCTAAATCCACAATGACTTTAATCCAAACATGGGTTTCTCCCACACATCTCCTTTTAAAAATTAACAAATCCTCCCTCACAAAGAATTCTTTATATCCTCCTGCAGTTCTTTCTCAGTAGCGTGTTATTAACAGAAGCAACAGTTCTGCTAGAGGGGAGGTTTTTCTCACAATATTTTCCATCTGCTGAAACCCAAAAGAATTTATAAATATGTAAGAAAAAATCCTGAAAAGATATTTGTTTAATTTTCAACATCAGGGATTATCAGATAAATTTAGCTACACCTCTAAGTCGGAAAACATCTCCTTATTGTCTTCTATGCTAGCCCACTCATCTGTGGCTAGGATTGTGTGATGGGATGCTGTCTCCACTGTACCTTCTCAACCGTTCCAGAATAACACCAAAGACCTTCAAATATCTCAGTCTACCTGAAACTACTAACTTTCCAGGAGTCCAGAATAGTTCTTAAAAACTCAGAGGAAGTATATTTGCTCCCCTGTGCACACAGGTTCATAGAATTGTTTAGGTTGGAAAAGACCTTTAGGATCATGGATGCTGTTAATGTAATACTGCTAAGTCCACACATAACATTAACAAGCTTTACTGACTTACAACTGATGACTCCTGTTCCTGCCCCTTCTAGGATCTCCCACCTGCTGCTGGTTCCCCAACTTAAGAGAAGCTGGAAATGAGTCACTGTACCTTGGTCCTCTCCAATTCATCCTCCTCTACTCAGGCATGTCCAATTGCCCTCTCCACTGCCCAGTTCTCCGAACAGCTTCCCTGTAATGCTTCCTGTCCAGGCAGTTTCAGTAGACACTGAACTTCCTACTTCTTTTTCCTTTATTTGTCTTAATGGTTGTGCCTCTCTTAAGAAGTTAGAAAGTGAGCTCGCCCTTTACCTGGGCTTACTTGCAACCTCTACTATGGTGGCTACTTGACACCTAAGTCTAGTGGACTTGAGCAAATACCACACACACATTTCTCTGATCGAGAAGGCATATTACATTTACTTTGACTGTATTTATTCCTCATCTATGTTGCTCCCTGCACACGTTTTAGCTAACATTTCCTGGCAGAACTGACTGATAAAAGGATCACTTTCAAGCAATTACTACAAAATATTCATGGGAAATGAACTAGAAACTTATAAACTTAATTCTCTGCAGTGAAAATCTGCTTCTACCAGTTATGACAATCAAAACAGAAGTCCTCTCTGAATTCCCTGTCAAGCAATAACCGAGCAACAGAGCTCCAGTCAGGAACAGAACATGACAAATACCACAGAAAATTATCTACTGGCCAATAACTATTGGTTGAAAATTGTAACCATGTAATCCTGGAAGTCAATAAAATTTAGGTCTAAACTTCTTGTGGATGTTCACGAAGTGCAGTCTGAATAACTTTTTGAAGATTTTTTAGCTCTGTCTCTTGCAACTGAGAAAAATATCACATTGGAAACATTAAACACATAAAAATATTCTGCTTATCAATATTTCAGGTTTTGTGTACAATTATTTTCTTAAATATTAATACAACAGGCTTAAAATAAAGGAAATCATATTAAAATCCAATTAAACTGACTGCTTCATAACCTGGCTTCAACAAGGGTAAGTCCTGCCTGACCAGCCTCATGGTCTTCTGTGGCAGAGTGACTACATCAGTGGACAAGGGAGGAGCTATGCATGTCATCTGCATAGACCTCTGTAAGGCCTTTGACACGGTCCCCTATAACATCTTTTTCTCTAAACTGGAGGCATACGGATTGGATAGATGGACTGTTTGGTGGATGAGGGACTGGTTGGATGGTTGTATCCAGAGGGTAGTGGTCAACAGCTCAATGCCCAGCTAGAGATCAGGGAGCAGTGGTGCCCCTCGGGAGTCCAGTAATGTTTACTATCTTCATCAATGACGTAGACAGAGGGACTGAATGCACCCTCAGCAAGTCTGCAGACACCACCAAGCTGAGTGGTGTGGTTGGTATTCCTGAGGGATGGGATGCCATTCAGAGGGACCTGGACAAGTTCAAGAAGTGGGCCTGTGTGAACCTCATGAGGTTCAATGAGGCCAAGTGCAAGGTCCTGCATGTGGGTCAGGGCAAGCCCTGATATCAGTACAGACTGAAGGACGAAGGGATTGGTGGCAGCCCTGTGGAGAGGGACTTGGGGTACTGGTGGATGAAAAACTGGACATGAGCTGGCAGTGTGCATTCACACCCCAGAAAGCCAACTGCATCCTGGGCTGCATCAAAAGAAGTGTGGCCAGCAGGTCGAGGGAGGTGATTCTGCCCCTCTGCTCTGCTCTGCTCTGCTCTGGTGAGACCCCACCAGGAGCACTGCATCCAGCTCTGGGGCACCCCGCACAGGAAAGACATGGACCTCTTGGAGCGGGTCCAGAGGAGGGACACAAAATGATCAGAGGGCTGGAGCAGCTCTCCTATGAGGAAAGGCTGGGAGAGTTGGGGTTGTTCAGCCTGGAGAAGAGAAGGCTCCAGGGAGACCTTATTGTGGCCTTCCTGTGCTTAAAGGGGGCTTATAAGGAAGATGAGGACAAGGTTTTTAGCAGGGCCTGTTACAAGGGGTAATGATTTTAAATTAAAAGATGGTAGATTTAGACTAGATATAAGGAAGACATTTTTTCCAATGAGGGTAATTGCAAATGACAGTTGCCCAGAGAGGTGGTAGATGCCCCATCCCTGGAAACATTCAAGGTCAGGTTGGACAGAGCTCTGAGCAGCCGGATCTAGTTGAAGATGTCCCTGCTCATTCATTGCAGGGGGTTTGGTCTAAATGACCTTTAATGGTCCCTTCCAACATAAACCATTCTGTGAGTCTATGATTCTATGATACTCCTCTCTCTTTCTGTCGGTCAAATGCTGGGGTTATTGTACGTGTAGTACAGATGCACAAATTAACCTCTTCCTGAGTCAGCTATTTTATTCCTACAGTGTCTTAATATCATTTGCTTGTTTATAAGTCAGTTTATTTTTACTGCTGAATGCAAAAGAAGTTGTGAACATTTGCACAGATTGCTGTGGTTAGCTATTTTAATAACTGACTGCATTGACATGAAGAACGGAAAATCTTACCTGTGGACTATGACAGTTATAGCTTGATATAAGACATGTAGATAAGAGTTGAAGCTGATATAAATATAGTCATTTGGGAACAAAACATAACCAACATGTGAAATGTGTTCAATATGTGGTACCTCGATCAAGAAAAATGGAATCTGTTAAAGAGATGCTATCTCGTGGTTTAACCCCGGCTGGCAACCAAGTACCACGCGGCCACTTACTCACTTCCCCCCCCCACCCGCCCAGAGGGATGAGGAGGAGAATCAGAAAGGAATGTAAAACTCGAGGGTTGAGATAAGAACAATTTAATAGGTAAAGCAAAAGCTCTGCACGCAAGCAAAGCAAAACAAGGAATTTGTTCACCACTTCCCATGGGCAGGCAGGTGTTTGGCCATCCCCAGGGAAGCAGGGCCCCATCACATGTAACGTTTACTTGGGAAGGCAAATGCCATAATGCCAGATGTCCCCCCCTTCCTTCTTCTCCCCCCAGCTTATATACTCAGCATGACGTCATATGGTATGGAATATCCCTTTGGCTAGTTCAGGTCACCTGTCCTGGCTGTGTCCCCTCCCAATTTCCCATTTCCCTCCAGCCCTCTCACGGGCAGGGCCAAGAAACTAAGAAGTCCTTGACTTGGTATGAACATCACCCAGCAACAACTAAAACCATGAGTGTGTTTTTAGCACTGTTCTCACACCAAATCCAAACCACAGCACTGCACCAGCCGCTGAAAAGAAAATGAACTCTGTCCCAGCTGAAACCAGGACATTATCTTTCACTGCTTTCCCAGAAGATGTACATGAAAAAAGTTAAATGGTTCGAGTTTTACTAGTCCTTTTGCCAGCACTATCAAATTAATCCTATTTGTTGGTTTATATGAAAGACTAAACCAATTAAAAAAAACCAACAAACCAACAACACCAAAGTTTTTCTATTATGTAATTTTAGTGAAAACCAAGTTCTTGGGGATATTTTATCTTTCTTTTTCTTCAAATGTACTTTTTTAAAAACCAGAAGTTCTAGATATAGTCTACTGAATGAATCAATCAAATAATCCAATTAAGGGTTCCTTTGAACCATTACAGGTATGAATGGAACCAACTCTTGCATAAACAAAAATTTTTTAGCAGATATTTTTTACATTTATTGAGAACACCACCTTAAAAACATTGCAGCAAATTTGTCAATGAAATTATGGTGTAAAAAAATACTGATGCAGTAAAAACATTCCGTGTTTTTAAATGATTTCATAAAAAATGAAAACAAGAGAACAACAGGGTTTAAAACTGACTGATTATGTTGGATGTCTCAGAAACATAATAGCAAAGACAACACAAGGTTTTTTTGTTTGTATCTGTAGAAGAAACAATACTATTTCCAGTTAGACTCATAATTTTTGCATGCTTGAGAACATCGGTGGTATGTGATTTGCACATAATTTTGCATGAAATGCAATCTTTTTGCATTCTTTACACAGGGAAAAATCCTTCTTTTTATAGGCTACGCAGGACCTTCAGTCTGGTACATAGCTATGTTAAACCCCTGAATAGATTTTTCCTCTACCTACTCTCAAAATTACATTATATTCAGAGTGACTATAAGGTGAATACTATTGTGTTTTATGGTTTAATCTTAAGAATTTAAATAAAATTAACTATAATTAATATAAAATTATAGAAAAAATACTCATCAGATCTCACAGTATGATGGACTTATCTATTTTACATAACTAGGGGTTTTTTTATTAGCTTTCACCAACATTCAAAGTATTACACTAAACTGAATTCTTAAGAGAGAAGTAATCTGTGAAATCTGATGACAGGTTATGGCTACTGTGGGAACATTTTCATTACCAGGCTTTTGACTACTTAATATCACACTCCAATGGTAAATGATTATCTTTTATGTCTAATTTCACTTTGATTTTATTTTTTAAAAAGATTATTTTTAAGAGCTATAAAACGATAGCTCTAAACCCCTGACATTTGCTGTGGCATATTAATGATATTTCCAGTTTTAAAAGAAAATCCTGTTCTTAGAGCCCAGCTCAACACATGAATTCACTCCCTGAGACCAGCAAGGTATTCAGATTGCTTCTTACCACTAGAGCTGTAGGTTAAAACTAGCTTTATGGCAGGCAAATTTACAAGGGACTGCCTGACCACTGCACTCTGTCCTCTTTAATTTAGCTACAGAATCAAGCTAAATGCGCTGCTTGGATTTAGCAGTGAGACTCTACATGTTTGGGTTTTTTTAAAACTCTATATGGTTTGTCAAGGAAACTTTTCTACTTATTTTAGGTATTGCAATTTACATCTAACTTAGTCCTGTTGGGAGGTGGGAGGAGAGGGAAGGCCCTGCCACACTTGGCTTGTATTTTAAGGTTAATATGCAGGCCTACAAAGGCATTAAGTGGCACGCAGCCCTTAGCTGTCCCTCTGCCCATGGATCAGTTTTAACCATCATGAACATTCCAAGCAAACAATACTAATAACTAAGTATATAATGTGAGAAATATCCAAGTGCTCTTGACAAGCTCTGCTCTTGACAGCTTGCACTTACAGGAGAAATTGAAGAGTTCAGTGTAGACATTTCAGTGGAACAAAACTTTGTGTGGGAGTCTTTCTGCTTTGTGGCTTCAAATCAAGTAAAAAAAATACATTCAGTTTCCAATTTGGGTCTCATCTGGCACAATATTTCAAACCACTTTTTGGATTAAAGGCCTGATCCAGAGAATGCTTAGTATATAACAGTGAAGTATTTTTCAGAAAGGAGGATTGAAACTCAGCATTTCCTATTTTCTTCCTCCTTTCAGATGAGTGACAAATTGTTATGGATAGCCAAATGCTCACACTTTCATGTTTCTTGACCCAGCTGAGACTTGACTTTAGTCAATGCAAAGTAGAATAGCTTCAATAAAATAAGAATATTCTCTTCACCTCCCATTACTTCAGGGTAACATGTTCATTTGGAAGAAGTGAGTTAACTTCCCTCAGGCACAAGAAAGAATTAGTGTCAGCGATACTTTGATATATTAATGTGCTAAGTCCTGAACTCTTGGGTAAAAGGCCAACACTGTTGACATATCAACTTCAGTACTTCGAGCAGAACCTGAATTTTATGTGATTTAAGGAAGCCAAGCAAGTCGGCTTGCAGATGAGACTGCCACAGAGAGGTCTTGTGAATCTCAGCAGGGCTTCCCTGACATGAAGAATAGCACTAAGGTTACTCACATTTTATCAAAGCAGTTTTGTAAATATGCCTTATGCTCTGGCAAAGCTTCAAATTTGTATCTACAGGGCATGTAAATTGGTTTGGCTTCACTAAGCTGATTCTGAGCTGTGGGTCTGGATCCAAAACTGCATTCATTTAAAAAAAACATTTTAGACTTAAATGTTGACCCCATTCAAGTCAAAACCAACACACTCTGTGACCTCAAGTTACAAAATTTAATTAAAAAATAAAGCCTGTTCATTCCAGTGTGAATGCAAAAAAAAGATCTTAGAAGGAAAGCAATTTAACAGTGAAAGCAGAAAGGGTGAAAAAGTACTCTCTCTTCTTACAGAAAAAGGGAAGTTAGAATGATTTCTATAACTTTTCAGCACTTTACTCAGAAAGCATATTTTTATTGGTATCCATGGAAAATTCATCTTTAGATGAAACAAAGCCAAATTACTGCAGGTAATAATTTGGCCCCAAAATATTTGAGCAAGAAGATCTGAAAATGCTATGTTCTAAAGAAAACCTCACCATATACTTAATTATCTTCTTTGCTAGAATATAGAACCTATAATAATAGTCACTGCAGACAAACTAAAGAAATGATGGGAAATTGGAAAAAAAAATGGTGATTATGAGAGATGGAGGGAAAATATGCTCCTTGATTATTCTGAAATGTTTTACTACATTCAGAATTTAATAGGAAATGCAAATTTTCAAATATATCATGTCCTCTACTACCAAGCCCATGAGGCATCTCACATGTTTTGATTCCAACACAAAAATTCTAAGTGGGAACTGTACACTGAAATCTTGGTAATGTTTAGGAGGATTAAGATCTTTAGGAGTGTTTATTTGCTGTTCCATGGATATTCCAATAGTAAGAATATGTCTGTGATTGCAGTCTTGATGAAGCCTTTTATTTAAATCTCCTTACCTGCCACGGAAAGATAAAAAGACACTGTGTAGAGATTGCAGCTCTATTGGGCATAGCTCCCACAGGGGAAATTACCCTTTAATAGCATTAAGCTCGATGGTGTGTGAATGGTTATGTGGTACTTGAAGTGAATGAACCAATTCATCTTTCAGATTAGGACCACATGCCTGTAAGTGATAAGTGCTTTGTCTCAAAAGAAAAAAAAAAAACCCAAACAGAGAACACAACATAAAAATATTTTTCTGTCACATTTACTACCACTTGATGTTAAACTAACTTCTAGAAATGGTACAGTAGAATGAGTTAAATAAATCAATGAGGAAAATGTCTTTGCTTATTTCCAGTTAGGCTGTATTTTAAATGTTAACATTATTCACAACATAAAAAGGCTAATTGATATATAGAGAGGGAACTATTTCTGTTATTTGGAATGACAGAAGATATATAATTAGCAGCCACAGGCCCAACTTGAATTCATTAGATACTTCGTCCTAATCTTGTTTTGAACAAATAACAAAATGACATTGCTTTCATTTGTTAGTTTTCCAGCTGGGTTTTGTGGTAGGCAAAACAGTACTTAAATAGGACAGAACCAGTGAAGTTCTGACATAGACAATTTGTTGCATTCCAGTAAAACCAATTAAGAGTCCACATCTTTTTTAAGAAAAATATATATTAACCTGAAAATTTTGAAGTCATTCAGAGAAGTGTCTTTTCTTAGCAGATAACCTAAAGATAACAGGAACGACCAGTTATTTTCATTTCCAGCTACAAGCTGAGTCAAATATTGAAGATAATATTTTTTTTTGTGGAGTTAGAGATGTCTACCACATTAATGCACTGCTGGAGTTATAAGAAGAAAATGAAATGCTTGCACTAGATAAGATAAAGCTGAATCAACATCAAAAGACTAAAAGTCAGGAAACTACCAATACTGCCAACATCCACCCACTGTGTATGATGCATGACAGATTTTACCCATTTCAGGACTATATCATTAGGTCAATACTTCATAGCAAAAGATGTCGACCCTCTTGACCACTGTTTAGCAAACAGATTGTAAGATCTTCTGCAGAATCCCAGAAACAAAAGTTAAAATTCGATCCCAGGTAAAGGAATATTGTAAAGTTATCTGAGAAGTTCCTAGCAGGCAACACAAACTTCCAGGGTCAACCAGATGGTTCATGATTTGCATGTAAATTACTTGGAGAAACAGGACTTACTGAAGCAGTACAGAATTTTCTTCCTGAAGCAAGATCCTGGTAAATCATCACTAAATTTCAGTGGTGGTCATATGCTATATTAATCTCCACTAACAGTAGAGTAATAGCAATAAAATAAAAATTATACTAGTAGCAGTAAGAACTTGAGCTTGAACTTGAGATTGGAGTGGGTTTGTTATTTTACAATGAAAGCAATTTGACACAAATGTATTTTGCACGTAGAATGGTTGACTTGTTCTCTCTCTACCTGCAGAAATATTTTTCCCTCGCCCAACATCTGAAAATGTAGGTACTTAAAATAATTTTGATGTTTGAAGGAAATCTCAGAAATTAATGCATTTGTATACTTGACAAATGAGAACTACTTTTATAAAAAACATGCCTCTTCTGCAACTTCACTTGCTACAGTGAGTAGCCCCAATTGCTTGTATTGCAGTAACATCTCAGCAACATCTGGTAGATGCACTAGTCATTAATTTCCAAACTATAAAGTAGGTTCATGCTCAAGGTATTAATTTGCCTTTTTTTACTGGGTTTTTTTCAGTGCCTATCAGTTAAGAGCTAAAATTTTTTGTCTGTCCATGAAAAATGCTTATTAGTTGCTTATTAGATGCAATATTTTCCCTTAAAGAAATAGTTACTTTACATTAAACTCCACCAAATTATGTTCAAATTATAAATTTAGCATCTGAAAATTAGTAAGACTTATCTAGAGTGATATTCTCAATTTACCACAACAAGAAGTCTGGAGAATGATCAAAAGCAGGACATTTGATCATGTTGCTCTCATAAACTCTCTTAAGACTTCAGAGATTCTTTCCCCTAGATGGTCCTAGCAGAAAGTTTACTTTGTTGATGCTGATTGTGGGAAGAGAGTCTTCCAATTCCTACTCTAGCCACTGTAGTTAGAAGCAAAGGTAACTTCTTATTGTTTCAACACCAGGAGATTGGGCACTACTACAGAATCCCAGGGTCAAGGATGTAAAAGTCTTTAAGTTGCTCTTTTTTAATCATTTTCTTGAAATCACCTCTAACACAGGCTTAAGTTACAAGAAGGAAAAAAAAATTAAACGCCAATGACACACTTGCGAAATCTCTGTAAGGCCAAAGTGACAAAAAAGAAAATCACCCCACTGTCGCACTGCAGAAACACATCCGAGATGCCTCTCCCTCTCCGGATTCATAGGACAAACCATAAATGACGGCTTAACATGTGGGTTTAGAGGCTCAGTTCCATTTCCTATTCCATGTCCTTAACACCACATTCAGGGAAAACAGCTGTTGGGCTGGGGAAAGATACTGACTTCTATCCCTGTTTATCCCTGATATAGCTCCTGATCCTTGCGGGTCCCTCTGAGGTTGCCAGATATTATCATTCTCCTTTCTCACTCCCTTCCCCTTTTTTCTAAGGACATATTTATTTGTAAGATAATCAGGAATTTCAGTCTGTTGTCAACCACATTGCTGGCTGCTGCCTTCTGCTTTGTAAATATTAATATTGGTTGGGCATCTGCTGAAGTGTGAAATAGTCTTTTAGCCACCAGGTCTGTGCTTGGCAAAGCCCTAATCAGAGTTCTAGGCAACATGAAGCTGAATCTCTTTCCACCCAGATAAGCAATGCTCTTCTTTGAACCACTCACATTTTGGTTTTCATAAAATTAATTTCAACTTCTCAGCTGTCAGATGTGGCTCCCTATGTGGCAACCTAAATGCTTGTGCCAGAACAAAAGGTACCAGAGAGACCAGAAAAATTATTCATGGGAAGGGACTACACCTCTCAGTGATGGCTTTCAGCAATTTGAAACATACGTGAAGCAATTTCTTGCCTTCTTGTAACATATGTGTACATTAAATATATTGACTTAATAATGTCCTCTTCAAATATAGTTTACTTTCAATGAAAATATACATGGAATGTAAAAAATGCCATCTCAAGTAAGGTCTACCAATCAGAAATATATTTCAGTGGGACTTCAGGCAATGAGAGTGATTAACACAGCAACTTCAGGAATCTTCATTCTGAGATTATTTTTTAAGAAATGTTCACTCATAACTCATTGGTAAGAACTCTCCTCTTTGGGGACTGTCAGTGGCCTCAGTCTTAGTTACTTTGTTCTAACAGTATGAGCAACAGGAAAAAAAAACCTGAACAATAAAAAAAGGACAGAATCAACTGTAACCTTTGTGGCTTGCTTCCCCATTCAACTTCAGATACTAAACCAAATCTTTTCCTTGCTAATTTTAATTTCTGTTTGTCTACTATGATCTCATACTACTTTGCTTTGTCAATTATTTTCTCAATCACTTCAGATAAAATGTGTAATCTTCATTTTTTCCTTCCAGCTCTTTAAATTTTACAGGTTGCTTTTCTACTGGCATGCAAAATAAATTCATGTTAATGTGAATTTACAGAATGTGTATAAAACATGGTAGTAAAAAGTTGTCAAAATACCATGCACTGGCTTTGGCATTAGAAAAAGTCTCACATGAAAGAAATATTTCAGACACTAAAAATCTCAGGCTTATGTGACACTTATAGCACTTCAGGCAATAAGCAAGTGCAAAACAAGGAAATGCATGCTTGAATCAAGTTTTCATTTTACTTTTGGTTACTGAGCACTAGGAGTGAATTATATGAACTGGGTAAGAGTCCACAGTGAATTATCTTAAGGGTTCAAGCACTAAAAGGGAAGCAATTCAGAACACACTCAGATGATATTTGTATAGTTCTATGCCTTTCCTTGCTGGTCCCTGGGATAATAGAAATGTCTCAATCTGCAAGAATTCTGTGAAAAGACCAGAAATGTTTGCTGAAAGCTTTCCCTAAGTAACAATGATGGTCATCAATGAGATCTTACTCCTGTGTATATAACACAAAGTACATTTCAAAATAACATTTCAACTATTATATCATTAAGGTCTGGTACATGAAAAAATAAAGTAAACCAATTTGAAATTAATGGGGCATTGCATCCTAAAGTATGTAAACACATGCTGATAATAACATGCTATATTTAGATCCAAATTCCTAGATCAGCCTTATGGAACACTCAAAGCACCCACACCAAATAAATAACTACAGAAAACCTGACAACATATGCAGAAAACCAATTTCATTTATAAGGTATGTATTTTAAATAAAATAAAAATTATTGAATACCTAAAGGATAATGAATTCACTCTGCACACAACATCCTGTCCTCTCTAAAAATCAAAATATTCTGCAAATAATTTGCATGTAAAAATATATTTCCGTACAAACAAAATATTATGACTATACAACATAAGCCCACAAAGAGATAAAAAAACTGGCGGTTGAATTCATTAAATTAATTCTCCTTGGGAAACAGTGAAACCAGATTACAACTACAGTATAGTAAAGACAATGTGAAGTTCTGAACAGAAATCCTGAGATTTCTGAGCAGAGCAAACTTCATTTTTGACAAGACAGAACCAACAGCATTTAAGGGACAGGACTACATTGTTCACATTTAGAAATTCAAAATACACAGGGATTCCTAACAACAATATTTGAAATACTGCAAAATTTCTCCAGACACTTCTAAGATAATACTTGAAGATAAAAGTGACGTTATGTATCTTGAACTAACTTGAATGTTTCCTCATCACTTAATCCTATAAATGTATTAAAAAGGAAAGTCTAAAAATGATTTACTGCTATTACTGAGGTGGTTATTAATATTCATTTTATTTCCCTTGCAGACTATATGTTCTAGTAATAGGCTACATTGTGCACAATGTAGTTGGGCTGCATCATCATTAATTGACGACCTCTGCCTGGAATAGGTTAAAATCTAAGAACAAAACAAGAAACAACAGATGGGAAGCGACAGACAGATGGGAAAGTACCGAAAAATGCAATATTGGTCAGCACGATAGGATAGTTGTCTCCAACCTCCAGCTGTCTAATCTTTTGTCAAAATTTATATGATCAGCACAAACCCACAGAGTTTTAAGGAGGATTTTGAAGGATAATAACACAATAGCTTTTCAGATGTTGGTGGTATCTTCTCCCTCAGATAAGAAGCAGCATCAGAGGTGACATGAATGTGAGCAATAGAGAGTCACCATGGTCTGGTTGGGGCTAAGAGTTACCATTGCAGCAGCAGATGGTAGGGCCTGGGTGAGGATAGACAACCAAAGGTCTTAAGTGTGAGGACAAGCAACCCGTGTCTGACATAAAAATGAGAGATTTAATGTAGGGACTGAGAAATAAGGTCAAAGCAATAAACCACAAAAAAGATTATTTTTATTTAACAACACAAAGCAGATGGTCTGGAAGCAGATAAAATAGTACTTTCCACAGCTAGATACTTAAAGTCTGGATGGAAGAGGTGGAAAATAAAGCCCCTTTCTTAGAAATATAATTTAATTCTTCACATTTATAAGCAAGCTCATTTAAGGCTTAAAATCCAAGCTGCTTTTCATATAAACAAAAGTGCCTGCAAGCAGTTTCCATCCAAACATAAGACACTGCTACTTCAGAGTATCTGAATTTCATTTGGATATAACAGAAAATATTTTCCAGAAGACTTTCCTCTGTCCTTGGTTAAGCAGCTACATAGGTCTATGGAACAGCCATATCCTGGCTGACTTTTCCATGCTTTCCTCAGAACTTTCTAAAACACTTCCATGCCTCACTCTAGCTTTTCCCAATGAACTCCTCCCATCTTCTTGCAGCAGAACTCAAGGGATAAACAGCACCAGACATGTTTTGAGCAGTCTTAGGCTTGTAAAATTGGTCTTACAGAAACTACATACCCTTTGGATTCAAATTTGCTTACGTGTTCAACATGATGTGTAATTTATTAGCAGAGAGATCTTGTGTGCAATATTTGTTTATTCCTTAAATCACTTATCCCTTACAGAAATATTTTCTGTAAGGTGACTGCTAGTTGAATCCAACAGTTGCATTTACATGTGACATTTACACCCCTGACCAAGTAACAAAGACTCTGGTTACTAGCCCAGGTGAAACCAGCATTAGAAAGAACAGGAAGATTTCATCCTCTTATTTCAAGTTTCAGATATTTGTCAGGAAATGCGATCAATATACATAACTGAGATATTTAATCACTTACTACAGTTTGCAATGAATAAATTATGTCCAGCTCACTGAAATGTGTTTGTTTAAACTTATTCTTTCTTAAAATATTAACTAAATTTGCGAAGTTTTTAAATAATAAAAATGTTAAATAATAAAACATGGACTGATGTTCTACTATCCTGCAAATTGAATATCAAATGGATACAGAAGGCTATCTAAAGAAGCTGGCAGTGTTCTTTAGTGAAAATTTCATTTCTTACATTATTTTTAGATTTTTTAAAATAAAATATATCAAATCTTGAGAGATTCACAAAACATGTCTTAGCAGTACTGAAATAGATACTATTAGTCGATATCTAATGTAGCCCTAATGGAGGAAAAGAAAACAATAAAAAAAGACCTACAGGAATAAGTATGAGAATTTCAGAAGAGAAATACACATTTATTTACACATTTCATCACAATCCTACATTCCAGTAAAGTACCTGAAGAATGTTTCCATTAGGAGCTGAGTGGCTTTTGTAGCTTTGCATAGCAAAAAAAAAAGGATGAGAACAGAAGGAAAAATACATTAAAAATCATCTTGGGAGAGTGAACAGACAGCACTATTGAAATTTTTTACATCAAATTTCATTTGCCGAACAAACCTGAGCATTTTTCATTTTATCATTGTAACCTACCTTATGGTAAAAATATTACACAGAAGAGAATAACTTCATTCTGATTATCACTAATAGTTCTACCTCAGTTTGGCCAAAGGCAGAGTCAATAATTGTTTTACTAGAGTTTCATTAAAACTTATCTACTTTGTCATATTTTCTTTTCCCATCTTTGACTGGCTCCAGATACGATTAAGCAGCAGATGGAAAAATTACTTTGGAATATTGTCACAATAAAGAAAAAAAAAGTCACTGAGTCAGAAAAGCAGCATTCAATGCATTTTTGTAAGCAATCATTTATAATGAATATAATCTTATTTTGTATCAATTGACATTTTCATTGCATTCATGTAAAAGCTATTATATTTTAGTTGTACAAAACACTAAAATGCACAAAATGTGAAAATTAAGAAAAAAACACATGGCAGTTGATAAAAAACGACATTTTTCTTCTAATAGCCATAAGTCTTGGGAATATTTACTCTTTCAGAATACCAGACTCACTTGTTGCCTTACAGTAGTCGACATGAGTCTGCAATAACAGTTGTAGTTCTGTATTTGAAAGTTTCCAACAGCAACCCAAACTGAAACCTGCTTCTGATGACAGCTGAGATGGCACTTCTTTTCTGTCACCATCCAGAGCTGACAAAAAAAGACCAGCCTAAGTGCATAAGGACTGTCAGGGGCCAAAAACGTACCTGTAATGACTCAGATTTCTGAGGGCAAACTGTTGTTATTAATTGGTGAAAGGGCTGTGTGTGCCTTTTCTTCTGATTTTTTGTATTCCCCAAAAAGGAACCCAGAATCAAAATACTCCTCTGTTGTTACATTCACTGGTCTCAGGCTTCTCATAGTGAAATATTTTACTTCCTACATACCTTTTTCTCATGATTCGCTTACATAGCTAGCTCAATTTAGGCAAGCTGTATCAGTGATAGTCTATCTTTTCTACTCAGCTGTACACTGAGCTTTCAAATACAACAAGGCAGTTACCCTGAACAAATTGTTTTTGTGTCTGAAAATGTAATTTTCTCCTGCTTTTCAACGTCAATATGAAAGTCAGGGCCCTTCTGTCTCGGTGCCTGACTCTCCATCTGTAAAATGTGAGTTGTCCCTTCTGTAAAACACTTCAAGACCTACTGCTGAAAATATTATATGACAACTGGATACTAATAATATACCAGAATAAACTCCACTGATTTCTTACAAAATAAATTCAAAATTTATTTTGGAGGTTACAAAATAAAGTACAGCCAGGGCAAAAGAAAGTAAAATCAAGATCATAAACTAAGTAAGATCTTTATTTCAGGGGACTGTAGAAGTCTCTCTTGTACATTCTTACTGGTATTTCTGGTTTGCTAATGCATGGTGTGCCACAGTATTACTGTGGCTTGGCAAATTTAGGAAAGCAAAGGAAGTCAAAGTCTTTAGTGGAAAAAAATAATCTAAATCTAGTGATCACTGTGTTGTTCTCACTGCTTCTGATTGGCTTTGTCTGATTTTCACTCTGCAGTCAAAAGTTTATGAAGTTATCCCTTTCTGTGTGTTTTTTATTAGCCTTAAAAGAGTATACACTGTGGAAAGGAGGAAGAAAAATGTGCTGATATAGAGTCCTATATTCTTCACACATGATCCTGTAACTTATGACGCTTAAGATCTAGCTTTCGTGTTATCCTTAGTGTGCACGAATGGCAGAGCTTTAGAGCTGCCTGTATTCCCGGCAAGGTCACAGACGGGAGATGAACACTGTCAGGAACACCTATTGACAGAACAAAAACTTCGAGATTTCCTTTGAAAGAGATTGGCTGCATTTAAAACAAAACAAAACAACAACAAAAAAGGAAATGCCTAGAGAGAACTCTCTTTCCTTCCATGTCCCCACAAGCAAGGTCAGGGGTTTCACAGGCTGGGAATGGTGACTGCAGTACAGTACCATTTTATTATTCCAGCTGGGTGTGTCCTTCATATTATACTAACATGAAGCAAGAGGTATAATCTTGGGGGTTATATGTTCTATTTCTTTAGAGAAAGTCTTTAAACTGGATTCTTTAAGCCAATCATGAAATGCTTTCTGACAAATGCCACCAACTGTTCCTTGTATAAAAAACAAAATAAAAGAGCATTCTTCACAGTAAATTTAATAGCTTCTTTGAATTTACTTTTCAACGTTCTGTCATTGGCATTGTTTGCTTATAATTTATCCTCCTCAGCAGAAGTTCATAATAAGAAAGTGGAAAACATAAGTAATTGCAATACCTAATCATTGTTGGAGGTATTGCATTTTTTTAAAATATATAAAGGTCTACAACAGAATTGCTTCTTCTCTTGTTCAGGGTGGGTTTTGACTTTTGTCTCCTGTTTTAAGACATAAGCTCTTCCATTTCAGCAAGTAAGATGCTTTTTTTATATTTATATAATAATGTAAAGAAAGAGGGGAAATTCAGATAAGTGGAAAAAAAATCAAAGTTACTAAATTAACTTGACTTTTGGAAATCACCAGTTTTTCTTCTCAAAATTGCTTTATCTAAAAAAAATAAATATTTCAATCCGTATGCTTAAAATGTTTTAGCTTTTGACAAAATGCATATTTTTCAGTGAAAAAATATTTTAGATTTTTCTGAATACAACCAATGCCATAAATGTCCTCCACATCTTCCACTACTCTGTGTCTGTGACACAACTGAACCAAAGGTCCCACAGATCACTTTTATGATATTTGTCTAAAGCTCTTCGATGTCTTTATATGAAAGAATAAAAGGGAGAAAGGAATAAAAAATAAGAATAATTTTAACATGTATGGTAATTAGAATAAGAGTATCTGTGGATTATGCAGTATCTATGGATAATACAGATACAGTACTAAAAATACAGATCCATAAATATATTTCTACTAATGGCAAGACATTATATAATATATCTGTATAACACAAAAAATGCCACTTTTTTCTCAGCGGGTGGAGGCAGGCAATTATTTTAGAATCATCGTGTCCTTTGCTTCCTACTGCTATTGCTGCACTCAATAATGAGAATTTCAATTCTGGCACATTTGTATGGATACATTTCTGATAGCCTAGCTCAGATTCTGAATGGAGTTACACTGCTGTGAATCCAGCTTCACTTTAGCAGCGCTGATGAAGGTGCTCTGGCCTTTCACCACGCTCACAACAGAAGTTAGGTTCAGGGAGCTCATCTCTTTTATTCTTATACATTAACCTGAATATGTGTGAGAGAGACACACTCCAATATTCAGCAATGTTACAGTTGGACCTCCAGGTTCTCAGCCTCTCTTCCTTTTAGCACCTTCTAAAACCTCTTGGTTTCCAAAACCTCAGAAATGTTTTCACGATCATCATCAAACAGCACGGTTAAGATTATATTCTTGCAGTTCATTTTTTACAGTTTCTGTATTGATATGTTTTATAAAACACAGATGCTAGGAAAGGATTCATCATTTTTAGATGATGAATTATTTTCTGCCTTGAGGAACAACCTCAGTAGATGGTTCAGGCACACACACACACGGAAAGCTAAATGTCTGGAAAGTGGGAAACTCTGCTAGAGACTGCAAGTGTTTCCAGAGGAAAGCAATAGCCGAGACAGATTTCTTAGGATGACATTTTGGGCTTAGCGGTCTAAGTTCCACTATATACGTCTAAATCTTTTTTTGATGTGGCTTTCGGTTTTCCCCTAAGTGGAACACAGCTTAGAGGCATTTGCTACTCTCCTGTCACGTAACCAATGAAAAATTTCAAGGTTTCCCCCCCATCACGTTTTTTTGATAAAGACTTTGCTAAGCACATTGAGCATTTCAATTTAATGAAAACACAGGGAAAAGCTTATGGCTGGGAAGTGAATGAGTGAAAGAGATTTGGAAACGACAGTATATGTAGGAGCTGATCAGAGGCAAAGCTAACAAAAGTAACACGGGATGAAATCCATCACAAAATCCTGCTTTGACTGGGACACAAGTACCCGCAAGAATGTGCCATGCTCCTTTCCTGCCCTGCCTCCCACTGTAACATCACTTGGTGGTGCCTGTCCATCCCTGCTTTGAAGCATCCATGTAGGAAAATGGGCACCTACTTCCTCAAAGAGGTCCACTCCAGGGCTGACCGTGAGGGCGGTGGGGCCAGGCTGGATGGACGTTTGACACGTGGCTGGATGCCTGAACGCTTGCCCAGCCTGGGTGTTGAGACAGGGCCACCCAAGGTACTCTCCGGGAAGAGCTGGGAGCTACACTTTTTAAGGAGAAGCATCAGTGCTGACCTTTAAGACAAGCTTCAAACCTGCTTCCCACTCAGTTATTGGTTTTACTTGAGGGTGGGTTTTTTTCAGAAATAAATGAAATACTTGCATCAAGGGACACCCTGAGAATGGGCTCAATTTACAGAGAAGCATATATTGCCTGATGTGGACGATTTCAGACATAAGAAACAGTGGTAGTCACTGAATGGCAGTCTGCAGCATTAAACTAACCCCCTCTGTGAGCAGCATGTCTTCTCAGGATTAACAATTTATGAAGTTAATGCACATCTAAGTATGCAGCTGTCCTTTTCTATTTTTAATAACCAAAAAGAGAATGTCACCAAGTAAAGGAGAAAAAAGCTGTTTCTCAGTTGGGACTGTACATAAAACAGTGGCAGAATTATTCTCTGTGCTGTAAAATGGTACTAACCAGTTTTGTCATGGAGCTTAAAAATATAATAGACCTAAAAATTTAAACTCCCTTCATATCCCCTTCATGTATTATTAAAGTGTTCTTCAATTGAACTTATTTTAACTGTGATTGTAAAATGAATATGACCTCATGTGTGTGGCTTGGTATAAACAAGCATTAGGCAAAGCTACTTGAGAAATTCCAGGATTTAATTGAATTATCCTACTGTTTTACACAAGAATTAATATAAATAATCATTTACTTTCTTTGAGAATTTAAGTATAAAGAATCCTTAAATGCTTTGCAGAATTATATACATGAAGGAAAAACTTACAGTGTTTAAATGCAGCAGTCCTCTGAGCGGGCTTTGTGTAAATACGTATTTATTTCCGCTTGCCATGGGTTTCTTGGACTTTAGTAATGGGTGTGCTATAAATACTTTGATAGGAATAGAATCTGCAGCTGCATGAAAAGATGAATTCCAAGCAATAAATATTTTGCTAAGACATCGGTACAACTTCTCACTCATTTAAGGAGTATTGTGAAGCTTGTGCAGCAATGATCTGCAAAAAGCCACAAGAGGAGGACTCATAGAGGAATACAAAGGTGGTTACAGACTTGAGTAAATGGGAGGTGAAGATGCACTGAAAATTAAATTCTTGAGCTAGAGAAAACTGACAAGTGTTTTTTGTTAGGAATCGTCTTTGAGATGAGTCTCATTTAATATTTGTAGTAATGATCTCTGCACAGAAGCATGCTGCTAAAATGTGGCATTGACATAAAGCTGTAAAATATTACGTTAAGAGGGAAGATCAGGATATCACATCAGAGAAGTGAAGTGATGCTGAAGACTTAAATGATAGAAAAAGAATAAAATTTAATGGTACAAAATACATCTTGGACATTATTAGCAAGAATTTCTTCTTTAAGCATCTGAGTGGAAATTAAAGGAGAGGAAAGGATTGGTTGTGTTAATTGATCAGAGTTCCTGTGAACAAGGTAAAAGTCATTAAAGAAAAAGTTGTGTGCAATTCCAGAACATGATGAGTGAGGCATACCCAGAAGGAATTACTGTACTGCTCTACAAGGTAAAGGTAAGACCTGACCCAGAATTCTGTGTTTTATTATGACTTCTCATGCCTGTAAAAGACAATTTCAAACTAAAGAAAGTGCTTCTAGCTTTTTTTTTTTTTTTGCTTTCTTTTATTTTTTTTGCCTTTTTTTTTTTTTCATTTGAAAAAGCCCAAAAGAAGAAAAAGCAATGCAAACAGAACTGACAGTGCTGGTCCAAAAATAAGTTGATTTAAACCAATTATGAATTCAGAAGCTTTTTAACAAGCAAAACAACAAGGTTTTGCAGTTTGATAAGTTTATACACAGGATTATGTGTGATTGCTGGTGGTAGTACAAATGCAGTAAACTGGGAATTGTATTCCAGCCACATCTATGATGAGACCCACAAATCAGCTAAAACTCTGGGCTGGACGTGCTTAGATAATTTCCTTATAGGTACATCTCAAAAGCTTTTAATAAATGAGAGGAGAAAAAAGAACAAACCCAAATCCAGGTTTTACTTGAATTGCTTGTGCTGTGCTTGTACCAATTTTTTTCTGGGAATTGCACACCTAGTAGCTTTGCAGAGCTTTTCCACCTTCAGTACACCCAGTGAGGGCACTACGCAGAAACAATCCTCCTCCCTTTGCTGAGCCTATGTAAAAGAGCACAACATATCAGCCTAAGGACAAATAAATGCAACATGCATTCTGTCACACCTCACAATGACGTTGGTCAATTATATGCAAAATAATTTTTATGAAACCTGCATTCTAATCAGAAAAAACAAACACACAAAACCCCCTACCCAACAGGTATTGCTGCGAATTTGCTCTGCTGCTGGCAGTAGCACACGTATTACACGTGTGGTGCTGCAAACATGGTGCTATCAACCAGGCTCTCAGTACTCTGTCTGGGACCAAGACAGTGTGTCATCCCTGACAAGAAGAGGCTACAAAATATTTTGAAGCCAGATGAGAATAATAATCCAAACTCAAAATGGAAAAAAAAAAATATTCCACAGTTCAGACTTCATATGGGTAGATGGCAGGATGAGACTGTGTTAGAAGAGCTGCTGGATTCAACTAACTTTTATCTATTTGAAACTATATATGCTGGTCTTGTTCCTTTGGAAACTGTCTTAACAGCTCTGTTTGTGTGTAATGGTAGTTGGTCTACCTTTTAGTGAAACCCTGGCATCATAATTGGTGAGTATGTATCCTACATGCTGTTGATTTCATAAGACTTCTTCACTTCCATGGCTGTCAGTCTCAGCACTTGCAATGTTATGTTTCTTCCTCCCACACTCTAATTTCTTTAGCATGGGGCAGGCAGCAGAGCATGACGTTTATGCTGTTATCTCTGCTGCTGTTGCTACTTCAGCTAATGCATCTGTGGTACAAGTTGTTATATCATCATGAGAATAATAATACATTATGAAGCAGGCTACTTTATTATGTAAGAACTATTCAGTAACACTTTTTAATGTACAGTTCATTTCCCTTCATGACTACAATACAGCTAAAGCCACCTGTAAGTCTAGAACAAAACCAAATAATTGTATTCCAATGTCATTAGTGCTACAGGTTATTAAGTAAATTCACAAACACATATGAAAAACTTTTGTGTAATTCAGTAAGGCAACTCTTTTGGGGTTATGTTAATGACTTGTACATTTTCCTAGTTTATCTGCATTACGTATCAGTTACTCCATTCAGAAAAAATTGTATACTGTGTCCTGTTCTGGGGCAAAATGTAACATACTTTGCTCTTTTGAAGGTCTCAGCAGCAAATGAGTAGAATACAATATTCACTGGGACTGGATATGAAGGTTTCTTCCATATTAATCCTGAAAACCCTAAATTTATCCACCAGTGCCACGATTATAGGGGGGAAACAGACTTACCAAACCCTCTGGGTGCCAAAGCAATTTATCTTTTCTTTGTAGTATATTTGTAGGGCATATAGCAGCATACAGCAACACAAGTGGTCACCAACAGGATCAGAATTCAAGGGACATACAAAAGTAGCAAAACCAGACAATCGCTGGTAGATCTTGCTGAAGGGGGACAGGAGGACAGGAGATCTAAAGCTTAAACTCTCTTTTGTTCTCTCTGCACCTCTGGAAGAGGTTATTGCCCCCTGAAACAATAAAGAAAGTAATATGCTGGCACCTCAGCTGCCTCAGATCACAGCCCAATAACCAAATCAATTAATAAAAAAACAATTTCAGTGTTGCACTAATAAATACAATTCTTGTTTGGTTCCATCATGGTACATCAGAGATGTTACCTGTATCACTGAGATACCTTGTATTTCTAATGTAAACACAGTGCAGCCTGTTAATTTATATTCCCTGTTTTTCACAGGCTGTTTTGCCCAGTAATCCTGTAGTCCATAGATAATAGTCTTTGTGATCAAGTCTCCTGATATGTAGCAAATACTTTACCCATAATAGCATATATTTAATATAATGGCTTCATATTAATAAATAATTTCATCATTAACACTTACTGAAAATTAAGAGAAAAGTAGATAACTATAGCACCTCATTAATTTGCATCACAGTGTGTGCAAAAATCCCACACAAATGCAAGATATTGTATATTATGGAAATATATTGTGAAGATTATCTATTATGACTTGTATCGGGATGCTAGATATTGGATAGTGTCTATGTATTATAGCTCAGTTTTACTGATATTGGTGCTGTTATAACTGTTGCAGAAATTCCTTTGGC
Organism: Falco naumanni; assembly: GCF_017639655.2. NCBI lineage: Eukaryota > Metazoa > Chordata > Aves > Falconiformes > Falconidae > Falco > Falco naumanni. Next base: position 55,989,181 of record NC_054054.1, read on the forward strand.
CTTATTTTTCTTTTTCAAATTTTTATGTAGCCCAGCCTCACTTTTACTACTTTGCAGACATTTCAGTGTTGATTTGCTTCACTCTATAACCTAAATTAATGAACTACAATGAAAACTTTAGATTGTAGCATACGGCTGAATTGTGCAAAGAAAACTTCTACAGATAAATACATACTAGTAAATATAAGAAAACTCAGCTACTGGTCAAGGACTGGCCAGAGTGTGTAACTGCTAGCAGCTGTCTTTCAACAGTTATATCCAATGCCAACAAGCTCTTTCCCAACATCTGGACATGGCTTAGGAAAGAGCACGGGTTAGGGTCTCTTCCCACTAGGTCGGTTACACATGGCCACAATGTTTTTGTGTGAAGAGACTTTCAGTGTGTAAATGGGGACTTTTGGTCTCAGGCACAGTTTTGGTTGGGGTTTTTTAGGTGCTGTGATAAACACAGTCCAGATACCCAAAAGTGACTTAGCACTCACTTTTGCATAGCTTTCTTACATTCCTTTGCTGGGGAGCCTAAGAAATACTTCATGAGGGATCAGAAACATACAATCTAAAAGGTGTTGTACAAGCACATCTGCCTATATCTGCTTTGCTACTGTTTTTCTCTAATGACCAGCTTCAGAGACAGTTGACAGGCATTAAGTAAGCCGACAGCAGCTCTGACACTCACAGCCATTGCTTTGGGTTAAGCTTGCCACAACAGCCCCCATGCCTTTAATGCTGCTCTGTGCCACATAGTCACTCTTTAGTCTTCTTTAGTGAAGTCTAAACTTACCTACTGGTACAAGACACTCAGGATGAGAAGTGAGGGGACAGTCTTTTCTGCAGCGCTGTCTCCAAATGAAACAAGTGTGCATTACAGTTTAGCAACATATTGCAGCTGAAATCATTAAAAGTTTCTTGTTGCAAAACGGTTTGGAAAAAAGAAAGCAATTCTAGCTTGAAAGCAGATTTGCATAATTTGCATACAGAAGCTTAATTTATCAAACTGTGGGATGTATTTTCGAAAGAGAGAGCATACAGGTGGAGAAAAAGAGGATATTTCAGATGATTATGCCTTCCAGTAACATATATCTTCACACCCTGTATACTTATCTTCTGACACGTAAAGCTTCTATTTTCCAAATAAAAAAACCTCAACACCTTAATTGAAAACAAATACGTTGACAAACAGAGGAAGAAGTATATCCTAATCCTATAAGGTAAAGTGATATAAAGCCAGCTAACAGCATAATAAGATAAGAAATACAGCCTAATTGGTGATAAAATGCCAATATTCCAATAGATGTCTACCAGCAGTCCATTAGATTTAATTAGGCTCTCTCAGCAAGCAATAAATCATGTAAAAGACAAATTGAAAGAAAATCAGCTGACTGCTGTGAAACACTCATGGGCTGGTTTACCAAAGCTAATCTTTGGGTAAATGAAGAACCAGCACAGACATGTTAAACAGGATTTGGAAAAAAAAAAAAAAAAAAAAAAAGACCAATGTCTAATATTAGTACAGGATTAAGCGATTACACATGAAAATCTAAAGGCACTGTTGATCTGCTCAGGTTTTAATTTTGATCTCATTTATTGATATCATAAAAAAAGTATTAAAGAAGATTTGAATAAAGGGAAGCACTAGACTGAAAATCTGGGCTGCTTACGCACAGCCCCATTCTGGAAACTGATAATAATTAGTGTGCAGCACGCAGACACTGAAGCTGAAGCTTCACCCCATGTTCAGCAGGGCTCCATGTATCTGCCTCTGTACACACTATCAACTGGATTAAAACCTATAGTTCACAGGGCATGAATGGAGAATGAAATGCAAATTAATTGGCAGCCACATTTGCAGAATAAGGGCAGAACAGTAGCAAGTGCAACACGCATTGGCTGAATGCACAAAACCAAGTAGACAGTGTGGATATGACTATGATAAAATAAAAGCAGTATTTCTTGTATTACTGTAACACCGAAGAGTGAAAAGCCAATAGTATTGGCTTTTATACAAAAAGATTTTATATTTACATGGCTTTTGTCAGCTCTTCATTAAAAAGATGTCTGAAAAGAAGCACATGACATTTTAAAAAGCTTTAAAAGCAAATGAAACACAGACCACATGGAAACAAAAGAAGGGGCGATTTTGAGTTACTGTTTGGAGGAGGCCAAGGCATGATAGTAACGAGAGGATACAAGAAAACACACTTTCTGATTAAATCTGAAAATAACAACTGATTTTTTTTTTTTAAACTAATCACAATAATCATGATTTCTACTGTTATTTCAAATGGGTCTAATGAAACTAGGGTAGGAGAGAATTGACACAGACTGTCATTTCCCAGAAGCTAGACCTGCTCTAGTCATGTGCAAAGCGTAATAAAAAGTCTTCATTTATTCAAAAGTGATGCTATGACAGTTTGCATTAGGCACTAAAACAGGCATTTAGTCTGCACGTTACAAATAGAAAGGGACTGGTGAGAGGGGAAGGTTGAAAAAAAGTTTCTGTGTTTTTTGTCTTTCAGGAAAAATTTTACATTCTTTTAAACTTCTGGCCCTAATCTGCCCTCTGTGAAATTACTGAGAAGAGAGGAAGTGAGAGGCAAAGTTCTACAGGTGTTTGTGGATTTAACTACTACCCTCTGTTTGTCTTTTTTTTTTAACTGTACATTAATATTCTATGAAATTAGCTCAGTGGTAAAAATGCTAACTGGAACAGTGATTAGCAGTGAATAACGGAGAATAGCAGCACCAAATAAGCTTTCAATTTGTAGTCTTGTAAACTCCCAATTTGTCTTTCTGTGTGTGTGAGATTGCCTTCATGCCATATCAAAAATAGTTAAAACTGAATGTTAACCCACCTGTATCAACTTTTTAATAGTCATGCTTGAGGTCTGGATGAAATCAATTGAGGAAGAGAAATTCTGTACTCTGTTTTTAAACTAATTAACTGATCTTCATTTGTTTCCTACAAACACGTCTCTCTCTGTTGGACACCAGTGTGGTTTCCTCTGTGAAATTTTGACCTCTCCAAAGAAGCCATATTTATCAAGGAAAAAAGTTCAAAATAGGGGTGGACTGGCTATCCTGTACATCGAGCAGGGGTCTGGACTGTTAACTCCATGCTTTACAAAGCATGTGCTCTGTCTGCTCAGAAGAACAGATTCCTGTGGATGCTGGTTTTCCAGGTGTGCTTCATTCCTCACAGTGAAGTGCCGTACCTCAAACCCAGAACACCAAAACACATGCATCACTAAGTCTGCAACACTAAGATCAAAAGTAGTGCTTAATGTAACGTGCTCCAGCCAGGAGTGGGGATTTATTTTCTTAGCTTATGTACAAAATTATTTCACCGTTATAATAACCACTGGATCTGCACTGTGCTTCAGTTTGAGACTCTCCGTGTTACTGACAGCTAACACATTACACTGTGAATTACCTATGGCATATTTTCAGTGCTACACCTGAGCAGCAGGACAGTGCTAACATGCATCGAGTGTATCACTTCTGGCATCAGACAAGCTTCATCAGCACTTGCCTGGAGATGTGCTCCATTGCAATGTGTAGACCTGTCCTATAGGAGGGAAAGTGTCCAAGCTCCACTATGCCTTAAGCAGTTCATTCTTCTTAATTTAATTTTTATTAATTTGGAGATGTCCTTTACATTTGCAGTTTATAGAAATGGAAGTGTGTTCACGCAACCTCTGCATCGTTACAATGTTTTATATGCACTACTATTATGTTACTATCAGTAACCAGTGAGTCCACACAGAGGGGGATAATTTGCTCAATTATTACTTTGGTATTTTGCAGTTTTTCGAAGACTGGAGCTTGTCACCTGGCACCTTCTGATAAATAAGGTCTGATAAACATCTATTTTTCAATAAGTTCCTGGTAAAGTTGGTGTTTTTTCTTGTTGGATAAATATATGGGAAAGGTTTAAATCTACAAGTTTATCTGTTGGATTTTTTTTTATTATTACCTTTAAGAATATAATTTAGGTGTTAGAGCATGTTCTTCTGACAGCATTAAAGCGCATACCTACTCAAACTATTCAGTGAAACAACTCTGGGAAAATTCTTTAGTTAGGATCTGCAACCTACACATGCAGCCACTTCCTTAGATTCACTTAGAACACATATAAAGATAGGATAATTTTAGTATTAACTTGAGGATTTAATTAGTTTGATTAACTAATTCCATTTCAGTAGAGAATAATTTGCTGAGTTGACCTTGCTATGATAGAGTGCTTTATATTTGCTCTGTTTAAAATTATGTATAGTAGCCTAGGTTTGGTGATGTGCTTTCATAAGTGTTTTACTAAATTCTACTAATACTGTCACATTTTGCAAAATAAATAATTAGGTTTATAACTTTTGAGGGATAAAAGGACATTAAACTCTCACCTAAATCAGTCTGTTTCTTGCAAAAACCTTACACTGAACTTTTCTTGACAAAGTCACAGAACAAGAATTAAGTATAATTTGATGCTTGCAAATCATCCTGTACATTAATTAAATAAATGAATAATTACAAATTATTTGCCTAGTGGGAATTGAGTATTTAAGGGAGAATTTGGCATTTAAATTCTGTTTCAAGCTGTTTTCATATAAGAAAAAAATGAAAACAAACAACACCATTAGATCTGATCAATATATGATAGAGTAACCCAGCTGAGGAGGCACTTTGGTGATGGTTACTGAAAATCGCTCATACCTTTATGTTGCTGCATATATTGCATCTTTTAATAACCACATAAATTACCCCAAAGAAAGTTTATTTGATATTTTCTGTAACTGAGTCTTATTCAGACAATGAATAGCATATACCACCCAAATCACCTCCAGTGGTACCTCTGAGGCATTTGCTGGTAATAGAAGAAAAGCTATTTAGGCTACAAAAAACAAAGACTGAATGTAAAGTGTGCCTGTATGATCCAGAGCTGTTTAGCTAACCCTTAGAAATTACCTTCGTAATCCTCAGCAAGACTGAAGTGCATTTACAAGATGCTGACGCTGGAAGGAATCTCTGGGGATCATCTAGTCCAAACTTCCACTCAAAGCAAGGTCAACTACAGCAGGTTGCGCAGGGCCATGTCTAGTCAGGTTTTGAGTATCTCCCAGGATGGAGACTCTGCAACTTCTCTGGGCAACCTGTAGCACTGTTCAGCCATTCCCACGGTAATAATTTTTTTGGGTTTTGGGTTTTTTTCCCATATGTTTAAATAGAATTCCTTGAATTCCAAATTGCGCTCATCATACCTATCTTGTCAGTGGGCACCACTTGGAAGGGTATGGCTCCATCTTTACTCTCTCCCACCAGGTATTTATACACATTGGTAAGATCCCCCCCAAGCCTTTTCTTTTCCAGGCTAAACAGTTCCAGCTCCTTCTTCTTCTTCCTACGTGACAGATGCTCAAAGACTTTAAAAATCTTTGTAGTTGGACTTTCTCCAGTATGTCCATGTCTTTCTTGTACTAGGGAGCCACCACAGGAGACAGTACTCCAGACGTGTCTCACCAGAGCTGAGCAGTTGAGCAGTGTTCAGTATGTATCCTAGGCATTTATGCATGAAAGAAGTTTGCTACTCGGGGATATTCTTGAATCTCTTTATATTAGAGGTGATAATAGGTGGTTCATGGGAGACTCTGAAACTGTGCTTAACATATGAAGATATATTTTTTAATATATTTTATTATTAAATCCTGCTCATTCATTAGTTTTATGCAGCTTCATTTAATTATTTTCAAACTAAATGGCTGAAAAATGTATGATATTGCTTTTACTTGTGTTACCAGAATTCTGTATCACACTGGCAGCAAACTATTCTCTGAACTAAGCAGTAAAGGTGCAAGGTCTTACTCAGAATGGAAATAATTTAAAAATATTTCTTATAATTGATAAATAACTTCCAATTTCATTTTCTCTGTCAAGAATTTTGCACAGCATTGTTAGAAAGAGAACCATGTGGAAAACCAGAAAGGACTCAAGGAAGAGCTGTCAAAGCCACCCAGGTACAGCTTGGAATATGCAATCCCAGCTAATGCTTCCCTCCTGGATCAGAATGTGATTTACTGAAATTAAAAAAAAAAAAAAAAAGAAAAAGGAGCTATGCTGTGAAAGGAGGGGCACAGTCCTCCTGCATCTAGCCTGATCTTTTGAATTAGGCAGTGATGATTACTGCCTCAGTTTTTCTCTGCTGCTTTTACGTAAGCTACACCAACAACAGCACCGCGTTGGATGCCTATTACACTTAGAGACCATCCTCTGGAGTAGCTCTAAACATCCCGTTCTCCACAGCCTGCTCACTTTCTGTTCAGAGGCTGCCCCAGAAGAAGACGAGCAAGCACATGTGCCAACAAGCCAATGCATTCAGGCAAGGTTTACAGGCTTGGAGGCGTTTCTACTGGCTTGTAGTGAAAACCAGTAGCATACATTGGTTTCCAGTCAGCACTGGGGGCACCCTTAGCAGACAGCATGCATGCAGATACTGAGCTTTTGTATCCCAGTGCGGAAGCTGCACCCAAAGCCGCTGTTAATGTAAAAGGTGTGATAGGGGAGAGAAGCAAGAGCTTTCTTGACAACTGTCTCATGGAGATTCATGACAGAGGCGGCCACCAAAGCAGCTGCTTCTTATCATTTGTCAGGCTGCTGGCAATTCATCAAAATTTACAAACCATGTATATTAGCTTTAGAGAGAACAGGGAGGAGCCGGTAATTCTAGTCTCCATTTCAAGTACAGGACATAGGAAAAGGGAGGAGATACAGGAGTGTCCTAATAGGTTATTACATTATTTATCTCAAGAAACTTTACTACTTAATGTGTTGTCACAGTTACTGCATTTCCTTCAAAGCCTTCTATTCTCCTGTTACTGTATTCCCTATCACCTATGTTTTCCTTAACCTCTCTTTCAGATAAAGAAGTAAAATGCTTTGATATTTCTGAAACTAATAGCTGTAAGGAATGAAAACATCTGTCAAAATTGCTGTTTCTGTCAAAATATTAAACCATTTTTAACAGCCATACCTGATAAATACAAAGATGAGGAACAGTGTGTGCATGTGGGCAGCCTTCACACCTAGCACTACTTCTTTCAAAATATATGCATTTCTCTAACCCTACCTGTTTTCATCAGAAATGTGAGCTTCAGAATAGAGTTCAAAGTATCCCTGGTTTAAGTATCCCTTTTGGTATCTATGGTACCCACATGTCACTGTATCACTGCTTATAGGGCTTCACTACTGTACTGTAAAGAGAAATGTTTTATTTACTAACAGGAACATGGGTAATGAACATCTGTTTAGAAAATGGAAAATAAGTGAGTCTGAATTCAGTGCCTGTTGGAAATATTTTGAATGTTACACATAACAGTTCATTTCTATTATTCATCAGCTGTTCATCCAAATAATACGAATGAGATGCTCTAATAAAACCAAATTTAACACCTATAAATATTCAGAAGGAAAGTGCTTTTCCTTTGGGGCACATATTCATTCATTTGTTCTACCTAACTAGTATCAGCATCCAGACAAACTCCATGATGAGAAACTGGTTTTATCCATGTGTGGTGTAAAGTTTTTAATTTGTGCCTGAATACTGTTTTTTGTAGATATGAGGCATCAATTTCCCAGTAGTGGTCCTTCTGTAAGAAGCTGAAGAATTCTGAAGGTTAGTACTTTATGAAGTTCTGAAGGTTTTAAAGCTTAAAGAAATTTTTAATAAAAAATTGCAGGGCACAGGAAGCCTGGAAGAGTTTTTCTAGGCTGGATGACATGAAGTAGGCTGCAGACCATGACTTTGGAGTTATGTGTACAAGGTACAGAGTAATATTTTGAGATCTTTGAGGTTTTGTTTTTATGCCTTCAATTTTTTACATATTTTGAGTCACACAACCATATATAAATAAAAAAAAAAGGTTGATAGCTATACCATTTGATGATAAATCATTATAGTTTGGGGATATTCTCATTTAATCTGTTCATCAAATACAGACTTCATAAAAGCCTCAATTTCTCATGCCTTTTAAATAAATGAGAAAACATAAAGAATTAATATGTATTAAAGAACACACAAACTCAATATACAGATATAGGTATATATTTTTCCTAGTATATTTTCCTAGATGTAATAGACTGAATTCTATAGAGGAAGTTACAAGTAAAAAGGGCAAAAACGTTAATGAGAAGATAGTTTTATAGAATCACAGCATCTTTTAGGCTGGAAAAGATCTTTAAGTTCATCAAGTCTAACTGTACCTGTAGCGCTACCAAGTCCACCACTAAAGCATGTCCCTAAAGTGCCACATCCACACATCTTTTAAACACCTCAAAGGACAGTGCCTCAACCACTTCCCTGGGCATCCTGTTCCAATGCTTGACAACCCTTCTCGTGAAGACAATTTTCCTAATATCCAATTTAAACCTCCTTTGGCACAACTTGAAGCCATTTCCTCCTGCCTTATTGCTTGATATTTGGGGAAGAGACTGACACCCACCTCACTACAACCCCCTTTCAGATAGTTGTAGGGAGTGATAAGGTCTCTCCTGAGCCTCCTTTTCTCCAGGCTAAATACCCTCAGTTCCTCAGCTACTCCTTGTAGGACTTGCTATCTAGACCCTTCATTGGCTTCATTGCCCTTCTTTGGACATGCAAAATATCTAGATTTCTAATATTGAGAAATCCCCTTCCTGGAGGAGGATGGTTATTTACTAAACACCTTCCAGTTTACAGAACTTATCCCAGCAAGTACAGGCTGAAGGAGTCACAGCACTAGGGTACCAACAAGCTGACTCTTAGGACCTCAATCCAATTTTTGTCAACAACTACTGCAGAATAAACACCACAAAATGATCACTGTTTTGGCGAAACGGGTGTTTATTTCCTCCTTATTAATTATCCATATACAGCTTAACTGGCTCATTATTAACTCAATTGTGTGGAAAAATGTGAGTTAGAATTTCTCTGATGTGGATAAACTCCTTTGACTGTTCAAACATCTACATGCTAGATCAACAAAATTGTACAGGCTCTGCTCTGCCTGAACATCCTAATCTTTGCAAAGTGAAAATGTAATACACAAAGAATGCTTATGGATATTTACAGAAAATTAATTATATTTGTTTATTAAGCCAGATGTCACCATTCCCATTTGTGATGAGTAGGGCTATACTGCACAGGTAGTCCTTAGATCTCTGCAGCAGTCTGCTTGCTTAAAATACTGATGAACTGAAGAAATAAGGTATATCCATCCTGACAGTGATGACCAATAAAAACTGATACTCCAACAAGATGTTTAATATTTCATTTAAATTTCAAACAATACTTAATAATACTAATAAGTAAATCTCCTCTCAGGGGTTCGTAAATTGATAATAGAAATTTATAGAAAGAATCCTTGTTAATTTAGTAAATTTTACAGTGAATACTAACTATGAAAATATCTAGTTTCTAGCAATAATAACTCGGTATTCTTCTCATGATTTTTAGTTACTGTGGTTATATTCTAGATGCTGAAAATAGCGAAATAATACAATATAATTGGACTGAAAGGCAAAAATGCGAAGTTCTTTATTATGACCCCTGAACTCAGTAGCCTGAAAAAGCACCAGCATATCCTAAAGAAATATCTTGGAAATAATTATTTCACTTTTATATAAAACAGAGAAATTAAAAATCCTGTTCAAGTGATCTCACTTATTCACACTTATCTACATCATGCCTGCCACTACATTGTGCCAATAATCAGCAGCAGCAATCATGTTTTTCTATTTCCATTTAGATGCCTGCATGATGAGACTCTTTGAAATAGACCCATTTTCTTGCCTGACAACCATGTCATCCAAACAGAGGTGAAGCTTTCCCACCCTCTCATGAAAGAAAACAATATACGTCTTTGAAAGCACATGGGCACAAAAGGCTTTACTGATGAAGACTCCAAGAATTCCAGTCACCTGCTAGACCAGAGCAGTGATGGGGAACTGAAGCACAATAATGTTATGCTTTTCACAGTCATCAGAAATGCTCAATCCTAGATACCTCATTTCTTCCCACTATGCCACCAGTCGCCACAGTTCACTTACCTGCATCAGGTAAGGTAAGGTATCACAAGACAAGAACACAAATGTAAAAAAAAACAGCTGAAATGGATTATTTCAGTACTGAATCTCTTCCTGAACAGTGGATACAAGTGAGACCAAAAGGTACTTTGCCTTCTTCAAAATCAGGTTATAAATGCAGTCCTTGAAAGAGAGTTTGAATTCTCTGCATGTAGCTTCAAACTCTCAATTCCCTGTTTCGTGAACTCCAGTCATGGAAAGTTCTCTCCAGAACAGGAGAAAACACGCTTCCTTAACTACATTTATAACTATACATCCATCACATCAAATAAAAAAATAACTTTTTACCTGATGTAAACTAACAGCAAATGTGTGACCCAGATTGGGTTCTCAGGCTAATCCAAGAAACTCTGCATAATATAAAACTGATGGTAAACATTGCAAGTGTATGGAAAAGCTGCCGTTAGAGATCAATATATAAATCAATGGTGACTGCACCGTAGCGTAGAAGCAAATAATTTAGCTTCAGTTAACTTTAAGATACCGAGATCATATTCTGTTAGGCATCTAATTGTATTAGCAGAGCTCAGTGAGCCTCACACCAAAGAATTAATTCTGTTCCTTGAGCGATGATATGAACCTCACAGCTACAAACCCTGTATCTCAGTCAGGGCAAAAGAACAGCAAAGACCGCAAAGAAAAAGCCTGTTCCTGGAAGAGGGCACTAAAGGTGTTAAGTTTACTAGAGCAATGAAGAGGAATATAAATCTTGCAGCATCGTCTCAACATCTTCAGTTCGAAAGGTGGGAAAAAATATGAATTCACCCTGAAATTCCTTGTATTCACCTTTCTGGTGCATAAGAGACAACTATTGACTTAATAGTGCTGATAAATGAACGAGTAGTTTGGTATTGGTCTATGAAATGGATCTTTCTGAAGTAAATTCGAACTTGTGTTGCAGTCAGAAGCAAAACAGCTGTCAGAGAGATTTAGCTCTCAAGAAGCAGTGTTTGATATGAGGGTATGTTAAGTTTTATGTTCTTACCAAACACAGTAATTCAAAAGAGATTTACACTTTAGGAATGAAAACTGATAGACCAAGAACGTTTAAATTATCATAAGTAAATAAAAACTATAGAAGAGGAGTAATTCACTTTCATTAATGCTTTAGGCTGTCCTTCTCTTGAGAACTGATTCAGGAAGAATAGTTATTTGCCCACTCCATCCCAGTACTATTAAATTGGCTCTTGCTATTCAAGCAATAAGGAAGCATCCTCTCAGATCAGGTGGTATCATCAGCCATCTTATGAAAGAAATGTATTTGATTAGTTTTAGCTTAGATTGGCAGGTCTCAAAGAGATGATAGACTGATATTTTTCTTTTCTATATAATATGCTAAATAAAGGACTTACAAAGTATATTTTATAACCCAAAATGATCATGTGCTTGGTAGAAAACTAAAAAATGGTGTTGCCAGGGTTTCTCTCTCAACTTCTTTTTCCTGTTCCCCACTGTATTTCAGCCCCAAACCCAGGACAGTCATCCAGCAACAGGTTGCTGACATGTTTCTTTCCTAAAACAGAGGCTTCACAAACACTTACTGCTCACTTCCACTTTAAGAAAACTGTCAATACATATTCAAATAGTAAAAGAAATTCTGAACTCCAAGCCAATGTTGACATAACCAAGCAATTATGTCATTTTACCAGCACAAGAAATGTATCTTAACTTACATCTTTCTATAACCCATTTCATTATTATTTCATTTCTTTAAAAAAACTATAGAAACAGATTCTAAGTGGCAAACTTCAGGGAAGGGGTTCCATTTTTTTATCTTTACAGTTAAACCCTCACAGTTATAGGTACTATAATACCAAAGCTTAATAGTAACCCTTTGGATCTGTCACCAAATAAAATTTTGGTAGTTCTCTGGCCACTTCATTGTAGGGAGGAAGATTAACATAGTATGATTTTGTTAAAAGTGGTGAGTCTGTGCAGTCTGTCTGAAAGTAGTCTGTACTTCAAGTGGAATAAGAAATATTTCACATCTGCTGCTGTAGCATGAGATGCAAAAACATTTTAAAGGAACAATATATTCCCACAAGGAAAGAATTTGCTGGAGAGAAGGAGTAAAAACTCAAACAAAAAACCCAGTCCAAACCAACGATATGAAACAGGCATCAAAGTGGAACTTGGACAGGATTATATTTGTAACTCTTAAATGGATGATTCTGGATTTTATTGCCTGTAAAGGAGGCAAAAACCTATCAGTATCTTATTATTGGAGTGTAGGCTAAACTCAAATGACATACAGCAAGCAGGCCTCCAGCAAAGTCAAAGCACTATAAATCGCTAGAAATAGAGATATAGTATTAGATACTGATTTTCAGCACCATATGACTTTGCCAGTTTTCTCATGTGAACTCTCCATGTAAAAGTTCGAGAACCCCTAATGGTAGACGAGCAGATTTTCTACTGATACACACAGGTGCACGCACACTGCACTTGTCACGTGTTTTGAAACAAAACAAGATGGAAAACTGTGGCATAGAGGAACACATGTCCAAGATCATGAGCTTTGCTGAGAGAGCTTGTATTTCTGTTAAATCAGAGTCAGCACATGTTGCAACGCCAAATGCTGAGCAATGTTTGGATAGGAGCTTGCCCAGAACTTGAGCAGGTTTCATCTGCATTAGCCTGAAATCTACCATCTCTGGTCTAAGAGGGAAAATTACCCTGGTACAGAGACCATTTGCAACAAGGATGCAAAGACCAGGGTCTCTTTAATGCACCTCCCAGGGGCCTCCAGCTTACTCATCTCAAAGTACCCCAGAGTCACCACCACCTGCCTTGAAATGACTTCTGAAAATCAGCAACTCTACTGGTGCAATTCTCAGTACCAAAACACATACCGGTAAAGGTTCTTCTGTCAGAGCAGTTATGCAAGAAGATTAAGAAAAAGTCCAGCTGAACATCAGCAAAAGCTACAAAAGGAGCCCAAGAGGCTAACCCTAAAGTCTTCATATGTTCTATTTCACTAAAGTGTTTAATATGTTTCGCTTTATTTTATAAGAAGATTTATGAGCACTCTTGAAGAAACAATATCATTTTCAGATAAATTCTATCTTTATCTACTGGAACCAGAAGACAAATCAATTTTAGAATCCTAATTACAAGAGGAGAGATAGAAGTCTAGACACTCAATCAAAACCAAAAAAGCAATAGGGGCAGATGGCCTGAAATAAGAATTCTTTCATGCAGTGCAAAATCTCTTAATCCTTAAAACAGAAAAAACCCCAGACAGTTTCTAAAAGTATTTGGCCTAAAGAGTTATATTTTTAATGTGATAACTACTTCTGATGTTTTTCTTTTCACAGTGTTCAGTGTAGGCTGTAATGCATTTTCAAGTATTTCCATGTTAAAGTGGGAGAATATTTTATTTAAAGCATTCCACAGGATGAGGATTAACAATACTTCATTGTATTAAGAAAAACCCACCTCTGATAGACTTTGTTAGAATTGCATTTCCTTTTTGATAAGATTTCCTATATAATTTCTTTTCAACCTCTTCCATTTGGTGATGACATATTAAAATAGTAAAATATTTCATGAAGACACAGCAAGACGCACCTTTAAAAATGCATCATTTTCCCTGGGAAATCTGTACATTAGTTGATGGGGGCAAAAGATAAAACAGGGCAGCAGTTTTCTGTGTCCAGATGTAAGCATGACAGAGGTAACTGAACCTTAACATAATGGAATACAACTGTATAATAGTTTTTAAAAAACACTATTGGCTGCTTGAAAACCACGGCCTAAAGACTTTCAAGCTTTTCAGTCCCTACCATTTGGCTCTAGATTTCCATTAACTTCCAAGAAAGTTTTAGGTGAATTCAAGTTCTTATCGGGGCCTGAAGTTAATGATAGTAAAATGCTCATAGATAAACTCCAATTTTCAAGTCCTGTTATACTAGCTGAATAGAGAGAGTAGTAAATAACAACTGCTTCCTCAGATAGGAAAGCTCTATAAAGTCCGTACAATCTCTTAAAACAAATGGCCATGGTGTGCTAAGTACAATTCAAATAGGTAGATGACAATCTCAAGACGATCAGAACAATTAAGTGCCTAAAAAATGAATTTAACCTATGACCTTAGTTAAAAGCCTTTGCATGACTAAATCTAGCAAGTTTAGAAAAGACTGATCCAACTCCTACCAGCACTGATCGGTAGGATTAGGTAGAAATGAATGCCTGGCAAAGACGTTTAGTTTGTTTGATGTTATTTCCATAAATGTGTATATATGAGATAAAACAGTTCCTTCTAATTGCTACAATTACCTCAGCTCTTTAGCAAATAAGAGGCTTCATAATTGGGCTCAGAAGTTGACTTCTTTGACCTTATTTTGTAGGGAACAATCCAGATGGTCTAACCTTGCTGTTGGCAGCATTAGAGATGAAGCTGATCTTAATTCCAGTTAAAGCCTTGCTTGCTCTTTGATCACACTAAACAAGGCTGAATTTATTTTACCTGAAGGTGTAAAACTCAAAAGAGTAAGCACTACAAAGAAGCAATAGAAGCATTCATAATTCAAATGACATCATGTTTTATACAAAGGACTGTCATGGAATATGACAAAGCTATAAAGTAAATTTAATAGAATTTAAGGAATCTAATACAGTTGGTAGAGGTAAATGAGAAGGATTCAAATCCTAGGTAAAAGAAAGGGCAATGGACAAGAAAGTAGTTAGAGATAGGTGTAAAATCATTTTAGTGATTGTGGCTAGCACATTTCTAGTATTTTACAAATAAAAAATAATTGCCAATTAGAAGAAAATCGTTATTAACAGTGTAATAAAAAAGAGAACTGAAAGACATGAATTCAAAGAACCAAAAGACATAGAAAACAAAATGGGGCAGCCTGCAAACAGTATTTCAGTTGTAAGTTGAGGTACTTCTAGTGGTTGAAGGTCTCTCACTGATGAAAACATGTAGGGGGTCTTACACTGCTCATGTGGTCTTGTATAAGTGTCAGAAAATAGATGCTGTATGAAGATACCATGCAAGTAAAGATGGAGTACCTTAAATCCTGATTTTCTCACTAACTTCTTGTGCAATACTATGGAACATTGTCTTGTGTTTTATTTGATTTGTTAATGGTAAATAAATAAGAGCTGTTTTTCTTCTCTCCAATGCATACACATGCACACAGCAGTCTTATAAAACATTGTTACACCAGAAGAAAGATCAAACGCTGAGAAATTGTTTATATCAATATGAAGCTTTATGCTCTAATTACCAGCAAGCTCACAAGAGATGAAACTAAAGTAGGGAAAATAAGAAGAGCCACTGAAATGAATGAAGCTGTGAGACATCCCAGGGATGGTTTCTGTCTGTACCCATGTCCCCGAGCTGTTCTCATTTGCCTGGCAGTATCTCATTAAGATAAATGGGCTACTTCACCAGTCTTTGGAGAGTTCCTAAAAGGGCACAGAGACATGAAAGAGAGAAACGATAGCATTTACCTTCTTCACCATTTAATGGATACATACTGGCATGGGGATTGGGTGCTTTACATTTTAAAAAATAACAGAAAGAACCACTTAAGTTCTTTGAGATTTTTCAGTTTTCTTGCCCAAACTTTCACAAGCCACTATGAAGAGCTTTTTTGTTTTGTTCTGTTTCTTCTAATTAACTAGTTTAATGTTTCAAATTTCAAGTGCTAACAACAGAATTATACAAAGTTTTTACTAATATTGGTAACTCTCAAATATAGCTTCACAACAGCTAAGTGCTAACCTAAATAACTTCAGTATGTATAGATTTCTCTGAAAGCCCATTAAAGCAGCCTGCTTCCCTTTTAGTACAGATGTACCCAATGTACCTTCTCCAGCTGATCTGAAAGTTGTTAGCTTGTCTTCAGAGTTCACACTGACTGAAATGCAAGCAATCCTTAAAGCAGCAGGATAAACCTGCTATTAGCCTAGCTTAACGGAAATTTCAGCCTGCTTATTGAAAAAGAAATGGTGGTAGGTGAAGTTTTGATACAGCTTTAATTAGGCCAATGTAATTTCCGAGGGAGCTGTAAGGGCTTAGAAAATTTCAAGCCAATCTCCTCTTCAAAATAAGCACAGATGGTACGCTCCATCCACTACATGGTGGGATCTAACCATGCTCCTTCCCCTCTGAACCAAACTGTCTTTGGATGAAGGTGCAGATTTCCTTGCTGCCTGGGACAACGGAATTTTTCCTGATGGAAAAAAAGGACAGTCCACAAAACCAGTCACTACTGCATCTTCTCCTCGTTCTGTACAGATTCCTCTTCTGTCTTCTTACAAGGAATTATAAAAGTAAGACATGATGCCATATATCTTCACTGCTAGTTTGAGGAAAGAAAGGATTTTAGCAATAACTGCCTTCTCCTCCAACACCTGTAAAGGAGAGGAGATTGATTGACCCCACAGCTATTAGATGGCTAGGTATACACAGGATAGAACAAAACTCCTCCTGGTAGAGACAGATAAGGTAGTAAGATGATGTAACCTTGCAGGAACATACTACAGTTTTGGAGGTTCAGGTCACATGTTAAGAGAAACGTTTGCACCAGGAGGACAGAGTAACACTGGCACACATTGCTCAGGGAAGCTGTGAAACCCCTTGCTTTGCCGTTTTCAAGACTCAGACAAAGCCAGGCTGACCTTACAGGAGCTTGATGACAGTCCTGCTTCAGGCAGCAAGTTGAGCTAGATGACCTCGGGACGGCCCTTCCAACCAACACTTCTAACATTCTACGAGCATTATACACTTAGACAGGCCAGGCTGGATGCCTTAAGGCAACAAGTGGAACCGTATTTGTGGAACCATCAGATGGTACAGAAGCATTTGAATCCGCTCCTTACCTGTGCCACCTTTAGGATTTATTTCTAACTAGGTCTTTAAGTATGTCCAGATGCTCATCAAACAGTTAAAATGGACTCAAGTTAGTTAGCAAGATAAAGCTTTAGCTCTAAGGAATCTGTAGCTCCCTTAGTGAGTCTGAGAACATGAGATCTGTAATCCTTTCTCATGTTTTTAAAATCATTGTCAATGCAGAGTGTGTCACAATGCAAAGAGGTAACAGACAAGTTTTCTTCCTGAATGGGAATTTCTCATACCCATATTTTAACAATAACTAGCTATAATATGGCAGACGAAGCCTCAGCTGATGATATAACATTCACATCTTATGGAACATTTAAGATTTATCAGTATTTAACATTTGTATAAAGACAATTATTTATACAGCTATATAAATAATAGGTTCATTGAATAGCCTAGCTGAAATTTATATATACTACTGAACATATATGATTTCCAGTCTCTTGCTCTGGAGGACCAAGCGTTTAGCACCACAAGATTTTGTGGCACACATCGAAAACATAAGAATAAGGAAAATACAGAAGACATAAATACTATATTTTATAATTATTTTAGCAAGTGTTCAAAGGATTCAGACTTTTCTTGAAACATTTTAGATTGAGTAGTAATTTTTAAATATCCTGACGTATGTCTAAAGTGTTGTGAAGTTACAAGCTTCATAGAATTCCATTCCAAAAAGAACAAAAAGATCATTTCTCTTATGCTAATATTTTTCTTTGTCAATTTATATTTTACCTTGGAAATCTATTGGAAATCTATAATTATATTATTTTTTAAAATAAGTGAAGTTTAAAAAATTTTTGAAGTTGATTCTTTCTAGTAAAGAAATGTTAAACTGATTTTTAGTGACTGTTTATGCAAGTAATTTTCCAATTAAATCTACTTGAAATATCACTTGCTTTGCACACATTTGCAGGGTGTTATGAAAAAAATGTTATCCCCAAATGACAACAGTTTTATAAATGAAGATTCACCCCAAGTGGACATAAATTCCAACATTTTTATTTTTTTTTAGAAATATTTTAAAATAGTTTTTACCTAGAACCTTTTCAAGAAGTGGGATTTTTTCCTCACTCCTCCCTGATAAAATATTTGTAATACCCAAGTATCAGTTTTCTATTAACAATACATATTACATGAAGATTGCTCAATAGATGTGGTCGCTTTTTAATCACTGCTTCTAAGTTGTTGGGTTTTTTCTGTTTAAAAACTGAAATGAAAAAATAAAAATATGCACTTTAAGCCAGTTGGGTTTAAATCGACTTTGAATGATTAACTGTTGGAATAGAGAAATTAGCATGCTTGTAAGCAACTCAGTAAGCATTCAGTCTTCATGAAACAGCCATATATCTATGGGCATTAATTCTGTAATTAACATAAGTGACAATAACAATGTAAAGTAGCTGAAGAACACTATTCTAAAGGAGTGATTTTAATAACTCATAGATAAAGGAAGCAAAGTTGGGATTATCTCTTCTTCCCATCTTAAAAATTCTAGTGGAAAGAACAGCTCATGTGGAGCCATTTAACTTTTCTTTTCCTATGTTGATGTCAGCTTTGCAGTTATACTTGGCATAACAGCTTTGATTAAACATTTTATATAATTGTAAGCTTCCTGAGGGGACTCAGAATGAAACTATCAGGTGCTTGGGTTACATTCCAGATGGCAAGAGATTTGCTCAGCTTCACACTTCTCTTCCCACTGATAATACTAAACCACAGTGGAATCTATTTGCAAGTAATTGCGGGAACCATCAGGTTGAATTTAAAAGAATTAAAAAAATCAGCAACTCTGCTTTTCAAATAAAGTAGATGATTTGTACTTGTTTTTTAAACAATCCCCAGGCTTTCCCCTGAGAAATTTTTAAACCCATGTCTGCAAGTATTACACATTAAAAGCACTGCTGTTGCATTAAGGTTACAAGGGAACTGAAGTGGCTTTCTACAGTTAATCCTTCCCCACTCCTGATTTAACACGTAGCCAAATAGATACTAGAGTCAACAACATCTAGAAGTAGACATGTATGTCAAGGTAATGTGGAGAAGGCAGCCCATAATAAGATTCATTTGGGCTGCCATCACACCTGGCCACTATCTAGACAAACTTTCTTTACTGCAGAAAGTTATTCTGCAAGAGAAAGGAAGCTAGGAGGGCTCTAATCTCACCTGCAAAAATAGCAATGCCAAGGCACATCCTAAGTATGTTTGGGAACAAACCTGGCGACGCTGCTGCTCTATATTCCAGACAGCTTTAGCTGGGGGGGGCTTGGAGGACAATCACAATAATCATTCTCAGAAATCCCTAATAAGCCTGTTCCACTGTTTGCCATTGCCCTGGTTCTAGTGGGTTGTTGATTGGTCACACTTGTTTCTGAGTTGCAAGTAGAACATTTTAATGTGCGCTTACACAAGCATAACGATAGATCTGAACTGGCTTCTGGAGTTTTCCTATCCTGTGAAAATGGGCATCTACAATGGGACCTCAGCACAGTGGAGGTATTTCCACCCAAAGCTTCATCCCCAAAATTCTCTTTGGCGACTGAAGATTCCTAAACTCACTGTTCTGAGTTCAGATCCACTGCTTCTCATGCACAACACTAAACCAGGCTGAGCTAAGTACCTGTTCAGCCTGAATTGGACATTCTTTTCTTTTAGCACCCTAAAAGACTTCATCTGCTGGATATCAGGCTCAACACAAAGCAACAGACTGTTTTTCCCCTCCCTGTGTTCAGTAACACATGGTTGCGACAGCTTGAGGGTGCCTGAGGAAAAACAAGTGGCCATAGAGGACTGAGTACTGTTTTTGCATTTCATCAGGAGCTCGATGATAATAATAATGAGATTGTCCTGCATAAGCTATTTGAAAGAGTAATTATAGATACCCAGTCAGAGGAGAGGAGTTTGAAAAGGTATGTTTTTCCTGACCCAGACCCAAAGTTTTGTTCTGAGTGCTGAACAAAATTGTAATGCAGAATCAGAACTGATCTAATGCTAACAGCTATAGGGAGGTTACTGGTTAAAAGCAAACGCTCATCAGAGCTACTGCTATCTGCAGATTCACTCAAAGTTATTGCAACAGGTAATAGTAGAAGTGGTGACTGCAGTGAAATTACTGTCTGATAACCAGGACTGATAACAACAAACACAAAAGGAATTCGTTCATCCCAGTTCCCTTTGCTCACTCTGTATTATCCACTTTTTTACTGATAACAAGGGAAAGTGGAAGAGCAAAACACTTATAGAAAATTTAGACTAACTTGATTTTCATGTCGAAAGCTACAGGGGGAATGGCAAACCCTTGAATGGACTTCACTGTTATACCAGTAGACTGTAGTTTTTAACCAAACATTCATCAAAATGCTGTCTGACAGAATTCATTATCTTCTGTAAAACAATCAAGAAATTTAACCGTGGGTAGTAATTTTAAAAATTTAACATTAGTAATCTAATGTCAGACTGTCTTGCCAATGTAAGATAAGACCAAGCAACCCTTGGATCTCAGGTTAATTCAGGACACAGTTATTTCAAACCCCACTTAACTCTGCATAAGCAGAACAGAGAACCATTGCACTGCAGCATCTTAGTAACAGTATGAACACAAAGAAATGCATTCTGTGGAAAGACCTCTGCTTTCTTATCAATATAGTTTGCAGATAGTACCTTTGACAGGAGAAGAAAAATGTTAAAGTAGTATTTTACAACATGGGATTCTCTGAATAAAAGAATAGATGTTAAACACAGAGTAAAGGTCAGATCTTGGAAGATCAGGGTAATGAACTACAACTCTTTAAAGCTTCTGAAATCTCAAAAAGAAATTTAGAAAAAAAGGTCAATAAAGGATTTAGTCAATTTGCTGATGAGTAACACCTTAATGAAAAATAAATCTTATGCTCTATCAGATGATTAAAATGTCACACCTGAGCTATATTACAGATCTAGCAACATAAATGAGAATTAAAAGGACATTCTTTCATCTCAAATACATATAGTATTATGGGACAAGTATTAGAAGTTTTAAACAATAACATAGAAGTGTAAAGAGTTCTTCATAAAAATAATGCTTAGAAAATAATATTGTAATAACAAAAAAAATCACATAAAGTTAAGTTAAAAAATTAATATATACCCAAAAGGATACAACTTCAATTAAATTTAAAGTTTGAAGTCTGTTTTGAAATTACCATTTAAGGCATTTAAAGGTATTTGTGTGCAGTACTGATATTTTTTGTGTACTTAGAGCTACACCTTAGTTCTAAGACTTTGATCCATCAATTTTTTAAATACAAAACCACCAGTTTTGAATTTGAATAAAGTCTTCAGGACATATGCATCAATTAAAACCCACTGTTCTGATTGTTTTATAGATTAAAAAAAAAGAAAAAACTTTCAAGTAATAACATAATCCTATGGTACAGGAAGCAATGCAACAGAGAAAGCTACAAAAATTAGTGGTTTATGCCACTTTGGAGACTTGAATATGTAGAAGATTCAGAATCCATTCAAGGAGCAACTACCTGAACTTAAATAACAAAGGATTACCTCCTCTGTAGTTCTTAAAGAAAGCTTTGTTCAAGAGAAGAGTAAAAATGGGCAGAGCTCCTTTAGCCTGGAAGGAAATCTTCAGGAAAGTTATCAGGCAGGATAGTGGACTTTTGCAAGAGATGACTTTGCTTGCAATTCAGCTGATTTCAATTTACGCATTTCCTTTGCTCTTATCTCTTACTACTTACAGAAATATTCTCAAAAGGGTCTCTGAAATTAGATAAAACTGCCAATAAATGCCTTATGCCTTCTGTGCATAAGGATCTGCTGTGAAACTATGTAACATCCAAACGTTTGGAAAGTTAGATTTCAATGTAATAATTACTGAGACTTCATTGGATGTCCATGGACTTTTAAATTGTCAATATATATTAGAAAAAGTAACTATCTGTAATTACTCTGTTTATGCAAAATATCATTCTCTATTCCTATTAGAAGTATATAAATCAGAGATAATAAACAAACCATTTTAAAATACACTAATTTTTCATGTAGAATGGTTTTGGAACCTATGTATGATATATTTATTTATACCCAAGTTTTGTCCCTGTCAAGACTTGTTGCAAACACCTAGGAGAGATCATATTCTTAGTTCACCTCAGTGCAATCTTTATATTTTTTATGAATTTGTGTTTTATCAGTCCTTCTGAAATGCTATAATGGAACATAGTAAAAGTTTGCCTATTCCTAAATGGATAAACCAATAGGTATTTGGGAGGTCTGGGAATGCCAAGCTGTTACGAAGACATGATAAAATAAAGACATGTTATTTGCAGATGTAGCAATGCTACCACACTGATGTCTACTTAAGATGCTACCCTGTTGACAGTACTTATCTGAATAATAAATATCTGAAACTTGATTAATTTTAAAAAACTTAGGCACCCATTAGGTGTCTTCTACATTTTCAATTTGGTATAGTCTTGTTTGTTCAGTTTTACGACCTTTTCTCTGCCTCTGAAGCAGAAAAGATGACTATTACCTGCAATGAGATAAGTCCCTTAAAGAAGTTGTTAATCACGTGAATAATTTCATAGATAAGAAAGATTCCTCTTTTTCTTAAGAACTGTGATCAACCTGAGTCCAAGGCTGCCTGCCTGACTTGCTAGTCATTACAAGTAATCAGAAAAATTGTGGGGAAAGATGTACTGATAAAGAAACCATCTTGGTGCTTGTAGATCTTTCTTTTCTTTTAATGCAGACTTGCACTGTCCATTGCTTTTAGGTGTTTCAGGAGACACACATGAACATCTCAAATAAAAATCTGGCAGCTTCTTAGTAATTTACATGACATGTATATTTCAAAGAGCAGTTATGGGTCAGATGGTGCAAGCTCTCTGTGAAGCTGCACAGAGCAGCAGAAATTAATAAATCCCCCATATCTTCTCTTGTGTACCCATCTGGGAAGAACAGCAGCTCCAATACTAACACAGCTGTTCTTTCTGCATTTTTGCCCTAAGAGAAGCTTCTGGGCTGCTCGGACAGTCCTTGGGAAGGCAAAAGGAAGTGAATTTTCTCATCTTTTTTAGCAGATGTTGCTTAAGGTGCACATTACCTGCATGCTTAGCCTTTGAGAGGTCATTGAAAGGACATGGATTTTTCTGAAAGTTTCAAAAGAAGAAAAGGAAGTAAACTGGCACCCTGTGTTTGCTAAAATATGGTTTCTTGTAACAGCCAAGTGTAAATATACCTGATCTTCACCCTTTTGGATGTTGTGTATAAAGGAATCTGGGAGGACAGGAAATCTCCAGTTACACTGAAAAAGAGAAAGGAAATTGTGAAGATAAAGAAAGAAGTAATATTTTGTTCCATGACTAAGTGAAAAAAGGACAGCTCATCACTTCTACATAAGTTCCAGATATTAGTATAGACTTTACCCTCAAAGTAAACGAGACAGCTCAGATTGACAACAAAAACTTCCCATGGTAACCAGTAAATACAGGTTCAGCATTTTTAGGACAAAGGTTCTGGGACTGCCTACACACAAGATCCATCAAAAATTTACTGAATCTGGCAGTAGGGCTGCTTTTTTGCTCAAATAGGACTCCAATGAAAATCCACAAATACTCAAAACCTTCTAAGAAAAGCAACAATGTATGTTCATTTTTTTCTGAATGGACCCCTGCATATATGTCACCTTCTTATGTCAAAAATAATTCTGTTATACAGACTTCCACAATGAAGAGAAAGACTTCAAAGACAATGAGAAAATATAGTAAAGTATGCAATACAGCAAGCAAAGGGAGAGCAAGTCACTTCTGGATGCTATTTTAGGGCAATGTTTTTATTAATTAAGCTCACAATCACAGAGCATCTGTCAGCTATAGCAAAACATTAAGGAAGAATGAATGAAAGTTGTACTGTAGAGGAAAAAATTATTCATAATGAGCTGAGTACAAAATTATCTCCTGTAGAACCTCCGACGAAGACTAGATTATATCATATGAGGAACAAACTAAATGTGTTCATATATCCTGTCCTGGAAATGAACACAGCCACATCTGGCTGAGTCAAGGGGAAAAAAGCTATCTTGTGCTTTTATTCTTATGGGCAGTGTGGACTGACACTTTTGAGTGGCTGAAACCACAGAGCTAAATATTAATTAGAGAATATATCCTTACCAATGTAGGTAAGCCCTTTCTGAGACAATGAAATGTTTGTAGGCGCACATTTTCCAAGCATGTTCATTTTTCATGACTCAATTTAGCTGAATATATTTTTGCTGGGAAAAAGTCATGAAGACCCTTCCTCGGCTGCATTTTTCCTTATTTTTGGCACAGTTCCTGGAATTATTTGTTAATAATGAAACCACGAAGCAGAAAATAGAGAATGAGACTATGTAACTGTTTTTCAAGAGGTACCTACCAAAATGCACACACCCTGAAACTAAGGTTTAAGATGTGTATTTTCCCCTGTACATACCTTGTATAGTGAATAACAGATGAAACTAATACGATTTTGATATGAATTTTAAGCAAATAATAATCTAAAAAATGTTCTTAAGTCCCATGAATTTTCATACACGACTGGAAAGTTTCTGTGTAATCACAGATAATGAATAATTTGCAATAGAAATCACAACAGTATAGCTGTAAATTTTATTCATGGAGGTGTTTTAAACTTTACTTATATCTCTAACCATATAACTATTCCCTGTGGATCTCAGAGCTCCCTGTGTAGCACCTTTCAATAATTTCTCATTTATTAAGACCTACAGAAAAGGTTAATGCTGCCCTTTCATATTCTGTGCAGTTCTTTTGCCAGAATAGCCAAAAAGCAATTTTCTTCAGCTGAGTCTTGAGCCATATTGTTTTGGTATGTGTGTATTCATGGTGCAGTGCCAGAAAGATTTCCAATTTCAGTTATATTGCAGGTTGGTGCTGTACCACCAAAAATATACAGCACCATTGTGACTAAAGAAGAAAATAAACTGAAAAGCTCCAATATATTCTTAAAAAACAGTTGCAGTAAAGCAGCTCTCAATCTGAGTAACTGCTATGTGGCTGTTGCTGCTCCTATAACTGCAGAATTACTTCTGCAGATTAAGCCTGTGGTAATACGGTGGTGAACAGGGGCTGCCTAACTCTGTCATCTTTTCCTTTCCATCTGTTAAGAACAGCTACTTTATTTTAGTATTTGTACTACCATCATCGTCTAATACACATGCGTATTGGAGATCAAAACATGGGGAGAAATGTTTCCTTAACAATATAAAATCAGTTATGAAAATTGAAGTTGTTTGTAGACTCATAGAAAGATTATGTTGGAAAGGACCTTTAAGATCATCCAACCACTGCCAAGTCACTAAACCACATCCCTAAGTGTCACATCTACACATCTTTTAAATACCTCCAGGGATGGTGACTCAACCACATCCCTGGGCAGCCTTTCCAGTGTTTGACGACTCTTTCAGTGAAGAAATTTTCCCTAATATCCAATCTAAACCTCCCTGGCACAACTTGAGGCCATTTCCTCTTGTACGATTGCTTCTTACTTAGAAGAAGAGAAAAAAACACCCATGGCACTACAACCCCCCTTCAGGTAGTTGTAGGGAGTGATAAGTTCTCCCCTCAGCCTCCTTTTCTCCAGGCTAAAGAACCCCAGTTCCCTCAGCCGCTCCTCATAAGACTTGTGCTCCAGACCCTTCACCAGCCTCATTGCCCATCTCTGGACATGCTCCAGCACCTCTACATCTCTCTTGTAGTGAGGGGCCCAAAACTGAACACAGTATTTGAGCTGCGGCCTCACCAGTGCCGAGCACGGGTGACAGACACTTCCCTTGTCCTGCTGGCCACATTATTTTGGATACAAGCCAGGATGCTCTTGGCCTTCTTGGCCCTCTGGGCACACTGACAGCTCAAACTCAGCTGGCTGTCAACCAGCACCCCCAGGTCCTTTCCCTCCAGGCAGCTTTCCAGCCGCTCTTCACCAAGCCCGTAGCGTTGTGTGAGGTTGTTGTGACCCACGTGCAGGACCCGGCACGGAGCCTTGTTGAACCTCATACACTGGCCTTGGCCCATCAGCCCAGCCTGTCCAGCTCCCTCTGCAGAGCCTCCTGCCCTCCAGCAGATCAACACTCCTGCCCAGCTAGCTGTCATCTGCAAACGTACTGAGGGTGCACTCGATCCCCTCGTCCAGATCATTGACAATGATATTAAACAGAGCTGACCCCAGTACTGAGCCCTGGGGAACACCACTTGTGACGGGCCACCAGTTGGATGTAACTCCATCCATCACCGCTCTCTGGGCTTGGCCATCCAGCCAGCTTCTTACCCAGCAAGGAGTACACCCATCCACGCCGTGAGCAGCCAGTTTCTCCAGGACACTGTGAGAAACAGTGTCAAAGGCTTTACTACAGTCTAGGTAGACAACATCCACAGCCTTTCCCTCATCCGTTAAGCTGGTCAATTGTCATAGGAGGACATCAGGTTAGTCAAGCAGGACCTGCCTTTCATAAACCCATATTAACTGTCCTGATCACCTGGTTGCCCTGCACATGCTGTATGATGGCACTCAGGATGATCTGCTCCATAACCTTCCCTGGCACTGAGGTCAGGCTGACAGGGCTGTAGATTCCTGCATCCTCATTCAGGCCCTTCTTGTAGATGGGCATCTCATTTGCTAACCCCCAGTCAACTGGGACCTCCCTGGTTAGCCAGGACTGCTGGTAAATGATGGGAAGTGGCTCAGTGGGCACTGCTGGCAGCTCCCTCAGTACCCTCAGGTGGATCCCTTCCAGCCTCATAGACCTGTGTGTTTCTAAGTAGTGTAGCAGGTCACTGGCCATTTCCCTTTGGATTATGGGGGCTTCATTCTGCTCCCTGTCCTTTTTTTCCAGCTCAGGGGGCTGGGTACCTAGAGAACGGCTGGTCTTACTGTTAAAGACTGAGGCAATTTATATATACATATATATATATATGGATTCATATACTTAGAAAGCATTTCCTTTAATCGTACCTGAGGAATTTAAAATGTGAAGCTAACGTGCAATTCTGATACTAACATACTTTATCTAATGCCATTTAAATTAAATATTTTGTGTGGGGTTTATCCCTATAAGTCAGGTGTATTTTTTTATTTTCCAGGATTAAGCCACACTAGTTTTACATTCCAATTAAAAGCAATCATCGCAGCAGTTTCCAGTTGAATACATCCCTCTCTGCCCAGGTGTTCACACGTCCCTCGGCATATGTCTCCTTTCCTATATTAGCCCAACATTTCTCCAGTCTATGGCATAAGTTCAAGCAGGACTTAAAAATTACTGACTTAAAAATTACCCATGCAAGCAACTTGTAACTATGTAACAACCAAGTTTTCTCTCCAGATTTTTTTTTCCCTCATGGATGAAACATCTTGCAGTCCTAGCTTGATTCATTTTGTTGAATAACATAATATATATGATTAAAATTTTAATAACATTTTGAGACAAAAGAGCATTTGCATAATTACAACAAAAGACATTTTAAAGCTAATATTAAATATAAAATTTTGTCACTCATTCTATACATTGAATCCAGCTAAGCTTTCACAGAGCATCTGCAAAGGTTTTCTTGAACTCTCCCAGTGTTTGCTTTGGTGTGAACTTGGTTCATCCCTTTAAATTTTGGTAGCTGTCAGCCCCTTTAAGTTATTCACAGTTAATGAGTTATATGAAAGCCCTCAGCATTGCTGAGGTCAGAAGCACAGACACGGTGTTAGACTGGTATTCTGTCACCTATGAGGGCATGATGTCTGTATGGCCACTAAAACAGCCTTAAAATGAAAATATGCCACTACAGCACTGAATAGTAATGGCTCTGAACATCACAGTTCAGACCATACTGTTCTGGGTATCCTGTAAACAGAGAATTGGATATAGTTCCTGCTAAAGTCAACAGTTCAATACACTAATAAACTAACAGATTTTTAAATGCAATGTTTTAAAAAAAACCTTATAACCTGTTTCTGACCTTGGTTATACTGGTAGCAATCTACTGTAACATCCCTGTAATTCATTAATCAGTAGTTTTCTTCTTGAAAAACAACCCAACAGTCTTCTGGATTCCACAATGCTAACCAGCCATGTAGACATCCGCAACAGAAAAAAAAAAGTGCTCATTTCCAAATATGACTGCTCACGTAACAAATGCTTTATCTGTCATGTGATCGACTGGAGATAATGATTAACCACAGCCATGAGCTGCAGACTTAGTTATCCCAATTCATGTACAAACTTTGCATTGTAACACAAGACTATGAAGATACTATGATAATTATCTGCTCCCTGTGTGCTTTCTTCACTGAACAGTGTCTCAGACATCTCTGTTTCCTGGAATTTGAGCACTCCTGTAGGACTTTTCCCACCTTTCCCTTCTATTCCCAAGCATGATGATTTTCTACAATAGCTGGGTTCCTCTGAAATGGCGAAATCATATGGTAAAGGAAAAGTATTCTGAATACAAGACACTACATATTTCACTGAAACCAGAAAAAGATAAATGAACTCTCTACATGAAGAAACATCAAATTATTGTGGGCCATATTCATAAGAAACTGCAACATTAACTCTTCCTTGGTTCATCCTCATTGTCTCCACACACATGCAGAAACTCCTGCTGAAATACATATACATGAGAGTACACACACACGGGATTGTTTTCAGTTTCTTGTAGAAAAGTACGCATATTTGCAATACAATCTGAAAAAATAAGAAATAAAGTACACATGACTTTATAGCTAATTGTTTTTTATAACACTTGAGATTTCATTCTTAGCTATACCAGTCAGCTTTATGTCTGATGGGGAACCTCTGTTAAGGAGAATCCTTAGCTTGCCACATAGGATATTTGACTATCTGAAATGGCCGCAAACATCACTTTTTCAGTTAGGGTTGTTACAAGTTCTTTACAGTATTTCTGTAGATCATGAAATTACAAGTCTGCATTAAAAAAATATTGTAGGAATGAACATACAATTTCCTATACATGAATAATTCCATTGAAACAGATTTTTGTTCAATTTCTAAGATGGAGAGCAAAGTTAAGCAACAACTAGTAGGTCTCTTCCAAAGATAGAAAACTTACACGTTAACAAGAAATTGGAAAAAACATATGTAATAGTACCAATCAGTAATGCCTATCAAATCGTTTCACACTGACAGCAACCTTACTGCAGATTTCCTCAACACAAGACATTTTGTTGATACTTACAAATGACAAATTTCATATCTCATTTAATCTTATTACATATACTGCTATTATTAACATCACTTTATGATAATAAAGCCATTTCCTTTTTGTATAATTTTTCTAAAGTGAGTGATGCTTCTTTATGATACATTAAATAGATACATGCACTGTATTTTTGTTGTCCATTATGCTAATATTTTATTCTGAAACAAATCCCAAAGGCCTGCTATCAGTGGGTAGCAGATGGAACTTACGAACGCATGAACAGGGCTGCCTTTACTCTTTTTAGTGGCTGGAAAACTTCCCAAAGTAATGTATGTCTTGTTCATGCACTCATCACTCATTTCTGATGTACTCTGACTAGTTCTCAAGTTAGAAACAAACCTACACAGAAAAGGAACTGAATGTATATTCCCTTTTCAGGGAAGATTTATTCTTCTGAGAGGTTCAACGGAAGCCTTGGGACCATTCATTTAGCACTGCTGAACACTGCCCGTCTATGTGAACTTCTTTGACTTTGTGGAAAGTCAGTGACTATGGAGATACCCAGGACTTTGATGCTAAAACTGACCTTTGATAATTAGTCAGAAGAAGAAAAAAACCCCACAAGCTATTACATGCATGAATAACCTTATCTTAATTGCCAGCAAATGAAACCAGCCTTTTTTTTTTTTTTTTTTTTAAATGCCTCAGACTTCCACAAACTCACTATAAAAAGTTATGTTTGTGGTACTTGCAGGCAACTGAAGCTCAGGAGAACCAATTATGCTGAGCAGAGCCAAATGGACACGTTTTGACACAGGCAAGGACAGACTGTGAAAAAGCAAATGCTCTGATCTGAGCCCCAGTCCAAGTAAGAGGGCACACACAACGAAGCCTCCTTACAAAGCACTGGATCTGGCACTAAACAGTTGCCAAGAAAAGGAGACTGGGTTCCACCCACCTTGGTAAAAATGTGAGGATTGGCATCGTGCCAGTTCAAGATTTTGGTTTATTGTCACATCTCTCTCTAGGATGAAATGAGCCAGTATTGTGACGTTAATGGACTATTCAAATAAACGTTATTACATTTCAAAATGCCCTCCTTTGACTTCAGAATCTGCTATTTTTACTGCAAATTTCACTCATCACAGGAGTCTGTGATGACTTGGTTTCCTCTGCGCTTTTTTGATAGGATTGTGTGTGATGGCCTTGATTTTGAGTAGGGTTTCTGGAATGCCATTTTTACAGTTTTAGATTTACTGTTAAAAAGCTCTTCTTTACACCATTCTTCTCTATATATGTACCCAGTTCTGTTTTCATTTGCATGCAGATCTTCCCGAAACCCCTGAGTTTCAGAGGTCATATGAATATGGTTGCTTTTCAAGTAAGTTTCAGTTCAGTAAGAATTACAAAATTTCACAGCAGGGTTTGCTGTGTCAGCTTGGGGCAGGTTGCTTGAAGTTTCCAATACTGTCCTCCTGGACAAATACTAAACCACAATTAGTGTTCCCCACCCCCTCAGTGATGAAAGTCAGAAGCATAAAGAGAAGGAAGATAAAGGAGGACCAGATGCTTGCAGCTAAATTTTGCCTCTTGTTACGTTCCAGAAAACGCATTGAAGCAACTCAGCACAATTTCAGCGGATGGCAGGTAGCTGATATCACTCACAGCTCACCACATTGCCAAAAAAAGGGAGAAGACTGAAAGCCACAGAATGGTTAATTACCTGAGACTTTTTTTGGAAACAGCAAAAACACAGTTCTGAATTTTTATGACATTTTTTACAATTTAATGCAGAGTTTGTCAGTTCTACAGAATGAGACACATGGCTGAACACGTACCTCCGTATTAGTTCTAGTAGTCTGAACATGTCTTTCTTCCTAAAGGTGTATCTACTCCCTGATAACTATGTTCTTCCACAGTGGTTTGACCATTTTGGTTTATGAAAAAATTAAGAAATATTTCAGTTCTCAATACATTGTCCATACATGATGGAGCTATTCTAGTATATTTTAACAGATAGATTTACTCAATAGATGAACTTTTAGGATCCACCTCATTTATGAAACATAAGGGGATGTAAGTCCAGAAACATACACTGTACTGGAGTCAGGTATTTCATGATTAGTCTGGGTAGACAAAGAATTTTTAAACAAATAATACCAATTCCAAGCATCCAAATTCAAAAGATAAAACTACAATCACAACATTGACTTTAAAGTCTTGACAGGAAGAAGGCAATGGGATTTGTCATCTCATTTTTATCCTACTGAGGTGCACTTGTCAAACTTTTCTTTCTAACTTACAAAAGCTGGTAATTATTTTAAAATAAAATAAATAATAATAATGAACAAAGCCTAAATTCTGGGTAATCAGATGAATCCAGGAGCTTGGGCTTGAGTTTTGGAGGAAGAAAACCAAGATGGGATGGGGGGGAGGGGTGTGTGTGAGGATTCTTGGTAAATCATGGGACTCGTCATTAAATTTGGGGTGGGTAAAATGTTAGTTTATTTGATTTTTTCGTAAAGAGATATATATTTTTGAATCTTATACTAATAAAGTACTAACTGTATGTGGCTCTTAAAGACATTGTCTTATAAATAGATATCAAAACACTTCATGAAAGTAATCAGAATCTGTAAAACTACTTTACAGATGGAAAAACTGGGACACAAAGACTGAAACTGCCTGACAAAAGGAGCATCCAGTAACACCCTCATATTGACCTTATATCTCAGAAATCCTACAGAAGTATTCCTTACCCAATAGTATCCCAAAAGAGGCATGTCTATGCTTACAGATTTTAGTTATAGACAATAAACTGTTCAAGTTAACAACATGCAGCTTGTTATTTGCAGTATCTTGCAAATCGCTCGTACATTTTTTCTTAAAATCTTTTCAATGCTTTGCATATCTACCTGATAAGAACCATTTTCTGCAAGCTTCAGATCTGATCTAAATATAGATATAAAATTCATATTGTCTTTCTGAATATGTAGTTTTCAAGCCTTAAATTAGAGTGAAAATACACCAAACAAATTCTAATTGCTTTGACTGTGTCTTTGACACTCAAAGAATTAAGGGCAGAGTACAGAAAGGGAAGGGAAACGTAGTAAGGATAATTTCAAGGTGATGACTAAATTCATTATTTGTCATCAAGACAGAGTAAAACTTTAAATCATTGGAAGAAACACCCATACCACAGTTGTTGCTAGTTTAGCAATGCAATGCACCAAGATCTCCCTTTCAATAACATTTAATTGTCTTTGCCCTCAGCAAGGGAAAAATCAAGTGGTGGCATATCATTAAACTGAGTTATTAATTAAAACACTTTGTCAGTATTTAGTGTAAATATTTGGCAACCAGCCCCTGAATTTTATGATTTAATCCTGCAAAGACTTATATGCAAACTTAAATTTACTCAAATGCTTAAAGTTTACAGTGTGCATAAATCTTTGGGATCATGTCTGAGTCATCCATTTAATCCTTGTGACATAAAAGAATGCATCACTATATAATGTATCAACATCATTACTTTTGGAATAAGAACTTTGTCTTGGAAGCTCACTCTGACCACATGGGCTGATAAGGCAACATTTCCGAAAGTGCACAAGAACACTTTAACACTTCACACAGAAGAAGCTGGACATGAGAATAATCAGAATTTTCAGAATTACTGTAAAGTTTATAAATCTCAGTGATATTGACTGATTATTTACAGGTTACAACTCTTGCCTAGCTATGACCTGTCACATATGATAAGCCATTAAGTTCTGAAAGCCAAAAAAAAAACATCTGAATGAAAGCATGTCCCTAAAAAATAAAGCATAAAAATCAGCTTATACTTGTAAAGGCTCAACTGTACTTTAAAAAGACAGTATTCACAGACAGCTTCAGCTTCCGTTCATTATGGAGAATGTTTCTAATTTCCTACTGCTGACTCACAGCAATTAAGCTCGGAAACACAGTCGAGACAGAAAGGCTCTGGCAGACAATTCACCGTTGGCAGATAATTTTATTCACAATGGTGAATTTGGCTCTAGGGGCAAGAAATGAGGTGTCATGAAGTCCTACAAAAGGAAAGCTCTCATGGGCTTTAATTTGAAAATTACAGAAAATTGAAAGAGGTGCATGGAATAATTAGGCTGACAATACTATGCTTTTAGTTATAGCAGGCAAAGCCATAACAAAAACAAGCAGCTGAAAGCAGAAGCAAGGTGTATAAAGCATTAGGTTTCTTCCCACCCTAAATGTTCCTCTAATGACAGAAAAATCTCTGTCATCTACATCAAAGAAAAGGTTTAGGTAAAAAACTTACATTGTTCTGCCAATATTAAAGCAGCATATGCAAACAAAGAAACAAACAAACAAAGTGTAAAGTGGCAGTGGTGCAAAGCACAACAGAATCTGAGTCAGAAATTGAGCTTTTGCATATGATCTTATGCAATAAATACTCAAGAGACACCAGGTTTTCAATAGTTAGGCAAATACACACCCACAGAAGCTCAGATAATACTTTGCTATAGTAATTACAGACATATTTACAAACCTGTAACCTTTAGACACATGAGGTTTTATTTCTTATTCATTTAAACCAGCTGTGAAACCAAGTGGGCTTAGTACTGAATCAGAGGACAGAGAAGTTTCTGACGGTTGATTGTAGCCCCCCATACCTATGGTAGGAGCTCAGACCTAGCTGTGGTACATCACAGAAATGCAAGGTCCCAAAGGAACTGCCTGTAACCAGCGAGCTGGGACTAGACATTGGTACCATCTCCATCAAATTCTCATAAGCATGACCGTAACAAGAATTACTAGAAGAAAAAGCTACTCCATTTTTTTCAGCTGTGTACCCTAAAGTAACTTGTTAACATCTTTACCTGTATCTGCAAAGAAAATAATTGCACTTTAATATTTTATATTGCTGCAACCTTTTTTCACGGCCAGTTTATCTCAGAAGCACTCTTTTCAGAGGGAGTTTTAACTAAAAAAAATATGTCACCCAGTACTAAATCCCATAGGTTCTCTCAAACTTACTGCAACTGTAAGTAGATGTTACTTGGGGTTTATACTGCTCTGCATTTAATACCTTGTCAGCTGCATCCAGTTGCCAAGGTATGCATTTTTCCTGGGCAAATGCTTTCTAAACTGCGGGGGAGAAAACTATACAGAATTTGCTTCATACAGATAATTCTTTACAAGTCACTTTATTATTACGTGTCTTCTATTTCCAAGATGTGTTTTTCAAAATAGGTTTCATTTTTAAGTGCACTTCAACAAAGGAACAAGTACCATTGCATGTTACTGATATTTGAAATCAGTAGTAATACAGGGTATTCTGTGTTGTAGGACCATACATGTTCAAGAACAATAGGTTTAGTTTATATTAGGAACAGTCCTTGCAAGACATGTTGTTGTAATCATCATTAAGGTATGAAGTGCAAACTATTGGTCTGGGCAAGTCTTCCAGTGCAGATGGACTGCCCCTGAAGTCAGAGATTTTCAACTAGCTGCAGCAAGAAACAATTATTTCCCACTTTGCCCATGAGCATTTAGAACAAATAAATGAAATGAATCTCTGATTGGTAGTGAAGTGAAGAAATACTTGGTGCTAGTGGAAGCACTGCACAGGAACAAACACTATGTGCCTAATTTTCTAAGTAAAAGTAGGTACCTGAAAAAAGATACATACCGTTTAAATAAACATATATAATAAGGCTAGAGAGCTTACAAATATCTTTACAATCAAATACAGATAGGGGTGTAAATGTTTTCTTATGCAGACTACGTTAATATCCTTCACCATCTTAATGCCATTTAAAACTTTCAAGCACGTATCATTATTTAGAACCAGGAGACTATTTATCATTCTCAAGGTCAGATGCTTATCTACAACCAACTAGACTTTAATCAGTGCCAGTGTTCTGTGAGAATAAACGTCTCAGACTGTGAATTCTCTTTCATACTATGAAGAAAACATAAGGGTGGGAAATTCTCTCTCCCCTGAATTCTACGAAAACACTTTTGCTGGTCTCTATCCTTTGATTATAATTTTTTCTCTTCCTCTACTTTTCATATTATCATTTATCCCACAACAAAATTGTTCTAAGTTTATAAACATCTATACTTAATACTCTTTTTCACTGTCACAAACATAATAGCATTTTCTTATTTTTAGAGTAAAAAATATTATATTCTGTTTTTAATGAACATTCTCCAATAAAAGAATTTCAGTATCATTGGTCATGGACATCAGTACTCCAGATAGGAAATCACAGAGACATCTGAAGCCTGAGATGCTAACGTCTGCAAAAAAAAAAAAATAAATAATTATTTATTCTCATTTCTACTAGAAGAGTGGTGTACAGAGTTACAGCTAATGGACAAAAATATCCTATCAGTCCAAACATGTCGAGTGCTTGCAAATTCAGTAACTGTTGACAAAGAAGTATACTCACGAAAAATTATGAACTTAATTTAAAACTAACCCAGTTCTTGATAGCTAAAAATTTGATACTGGGAAACTGTTTTATGTGAATATTCATGAAGAAGAGGAAAAAATATTTAAATCTTGCAACTAAATTATTAATTATTTTCTCAGCTCTTTTCAGGACACCAAGTGATGTGCTTTGGTGTCGTAATTTTTTTCTGCTTTAAACATAAAACATTATCATATTTTAAAATTTAATTAACAAGTCATAAAGGTATTACAAAGGATCTGTGAATAATAGTTACTTCAAAAGTATTTTAGGTAGGTAAAGTTTAATGTTGGCTTGAATATAAGTAGCAACAAAATTGTCTACCTTTTGTTGGCGAGACTAAATTCTAGGGAAAACAGATAGTTTGTAAAATTATTTCCCAAAGTATATCCAGACATTTATTTCCAGGCTTCATGCTTTGGTGGGCCAGCATGTACATTTCAAAATTAAAGCAAAGTATTTTTCTGTCTTTATATATCAGCAAGAGTAAGTATCACTACAGGATCACCAGTATCCATACACTTTTCTGGGCATTTGCTAATTGACATTGATCTCATCTGTTCTTCATACCTCTCTCTGAAACTTCTACCATTCATATGCACCTCTGACTAAATACTCTCTTCGTGCACAAAAATGGGGCTACTGCCTGCTGTTCTGGACAGACGTACTGGCCTACACAGACACTTGGTTTGATGCAGCACAGACACTATGCTCCTTTGAAGCACAAGCTTTAAGGCAAGGTGTATTTCATTTTCCTACATGATGCCAAAAGCAGATTTTTTCATTCTAATACATCCAAACTCTATGTCTTCTAAATGGCTAAACAGTTCATTTTGTATTACAACATTATGATTAGTTTCATTTCACCTCTTAAAAATAGTTAAGAACTATTAAAAAAATTAGTTTTATTCAGACAAAGTTTTACACTTGAGAGCATGAACTTATACCCAGTTGAAATCAAGTTAACGCTAAAGAAGGTAATCTCATTATCTTAAAATAGGTGTGCAACTTCAATCCTTCGAGGTTCCTCTGGAGGTATCTCTCCACTGACTATACAAAACTAAGCACAGATGCTTTAAACCTTATCTAGATTAGATACTTAAAGGTAGCCTGAAGTTTGCAGTGTGAAGATTAACATGAGCCTTTGAACATTACTTCAGATACAGTTTAGCAAAAATTGCAGAATGGACAAGCTCATATACAACAAAAAGGTTTTAAAATCCCAATTAAAATAGGATAGCCAACTTTCAATGGCTTGAATTTACTAGTGAAGAAGACCTTATTTGGACTGTGACCTAAATGCAAGAATACAGTAGCACCAAAGCCATCAATTCCCACTTGCAAGCATTCATTAAAATCATATTGGTGTACCTAAGAAACAAAATATTGGGATGTGGTTGAAAAATTGCTTCTAGATAAATATTTAGATATTAATAATATAACTGCTGTTTAAATTTTGTATATTGCATTATCCATTATTATTTCTTAATTATGTGTTAGCACCAGCAAGTAATTAATTTTCATCATACTTTTCTACATGAAAGACTTGAAGAACCTAAAGGCATTCTGTGAAAGCTTTGAACTTTCAATTTCCTTTGTACTTTCCATTTATCTTCCTATTCTGCTGGTTCACAGTTACATATTGAAAGATATAGCAAAAAGGTCACAAGCGAAAAAGACAGCTCTAGTAGCACTAAAAACAATACAGTATTGGAATAAACAGAATGAAAAGTAAATCTTTGTATACATAGTTCATGAAGGCAACAGAGACAGACAGTTGTTGAAACAAGTTAGTGATTTGCTCTTTAGTGACACTGTTGTCACTAAAGCTTGCATCTTATCTCCGAACCTACTAAACTAAATGTCCTTGGCATTCCCGTTCTCTAAACCATGGGTTAAATTAATTCTCAAGTGGACTTAAATTATTAAGCCCTGATATTTTGCAAATTCCCTTAAGAATCTCATACTTTTCATACAAGAGCCTTTCCTTTTACTCATTACAGACTTCCTGGAAACAGAAACCATTAGCTATTCCCAGCTAAGACTGTAATTTTTTATATAAACAAGTAAAACCACTCAAGTAGCTTAAATTTTAGTCTTCTAAAAGGAGAAAACTACTGAATTAGTTTCAGAGCATTTCCAAATAGCTATGACTACATGATACCAAGTGGAATAATCAGCTTTCTGTAGGAACAATTTAACAAAGCATGTGCAATATTGTCCAGAAATATTGTTATTTAGGAACAGTTTTCAAATTTCAAATTTAGTGTAGTTTTCAAATGCCAATGGCAAGATCTGACATCTACATACATTACTATGGATCACTGTTGGTGATATACTTATGGTGACGTAGTGTACTATCTTAGCTATATTTTGTATATTGTTTAATTTAATAGTTACTTGTAATGTAGAGCATGTGACTAGCTATAGTAATGATCTACTAGTGGTGTTAGCTAAGTATTTTTAAAAAAGTGTCAGTAATATTAACAGCACTACTATACATATTTTTCATGAATTTATACAAAAAAACAGTTTTAAAGAAATACAAAAGGAAATCAGTAAGCAGCAAATACATCTATTTCTAACAGGGCTTTTTTTCTGTGCCAGTCAGGAAATGACACAAGGACAAAACCAGACGGGCTGCTAGCTGGCAACCAGGCAAGTGAACAATAAAGGGGACAACGTTATAACAACCAAAGTCAGCATTTGCCATGTCAGGCTGTTGATGGGTTTCTGAACAGATGAAAGGATTAGAGAAAGAAAGGTGAAGAGAAGTATTGGTACTGATAAATGCAAAGAAAGAGGCAATAGCCACGGTGGTAATGGATGTACTGATTTTCTCTCTGAAAAAGACCGCAGACTCCTACACAGGCAGGGAAGTTAAAGCAGGAGGCAGAAAATGTTATGTATGCATAAAATGCCACGTAAATTATTTGAGGTAGGAATATCCAGATGAGATGGCACTGCTGTATATGCAGAATATTGTTTCTGACCTATGAAGAAACAATGTCACACACAGTTCCTCCCTGTGAAAGTGCAGCTGGTGTGGTTTTGTTCATATTGCTAACCACAAAAAGTCACACTTGTTTGCTGCTGGCTTTTTATGCCTGGTGTGTCTCACTCTACAAACACAACTCCAAGGCTCTGACAGGAAGGGTGTAACTGGAAGAATGAGCAGAACCAGCAAGAGTGTGGCACTGCTCCTCAGAGAAGGAAGCAGTAGTCCCGAGGACAAGAAGCAAGCACTGGCAGTCTAAAGGGCTGCCGCAGTCACTGAAATAGCCTGGGAATCAGATCAACACAGCTGGGATACATTAAGCAACTCAATATAAGTGCTTCTGCATCATGGGATTTGGTTTCAGAATTCTCTGAATTCACAAATAATTTTGAAACAAGAGAGATTATTCCTAAATCAAAACATGCTGTTCTTTCAAACGCCTATGTTTGTCATTACAGGCGCTTATTGCACCTGCTGTGCTGAAGAACAAGGCATAAGATGATCTCATAGACAGTTACATTTCTGCTGACATCATCTGTCATTGACTAGATGTTTCAGTTCCACAAACTGGGCAAACTGAGGTGAGTACTGCTGCCCCCACCGCTGAGCTCTAATGAATCACTGAACGCTACACCATTGGTCATTCCTTCAACTACATGTTGCAAGGTCTGTGCTTCATCTGCACAGTATTTCATCACCATCCTCATGACGCACCACTGCAACATGCTTCCAGATGGTGCTATTCTACCTGCAGCAAGTCTGGACAGTCACTTCCCTCCTTGGCCAACCAAATTTCAGAAATACTTGTCACATAACCATCACCAGGACGTGTTCTCCCTGAACATTAAGAGGAAAAACTGAAAAATTATTCAGAAGGGAAAATTCATATCTCTGTGCTTGAAGAATATTGTTGAGCAATCTTAGCCATATTGCAGCACATAAAAAAAAAAAAAAAATCTGAGACTGAAATCATATCCAGAAGGAAGTGAGAAATGAGTGTATCACTACACAGATTATTCTTTGACATGTAAGACGCCATCCAAGAAACTGTTGTCTTGAAACTGAGTTGATGCCCCTGTGTTTTCCAAAAATGAACCCCAAACAGTGGCAGACTCTCACTTGAAGTGAGTCAAGATCACAACCACCTACTGTAGTAGTGTTTGCTCTTGTCAGGTGTGACTAATGAGTTATTTTGGTCCTTTCATACCCAGTGACACACCTGCATTTATAATGAATTTGAGGACTTCGCCAAAAAACTCACTTAAGCTATCACCATCAAACAATCAGCCTGAATAAATGATGCAGAGAGTTGAGACTGCCTTATAAAGAACTCCTGAGGGAGACTGGCCAACAAGGTTTGTCAGATCCCTCACCCGTGGCAGGTCATGTCCAGAGCTGGGCAAGGATGGCCTCTGAACAGCAGTGCTACAAAACAGACTCCACCTACATCTCTGTTGAATGTCTGGGGATCTATTCCAGCACTGAGCAGCCCTAATTCACAGCCTGACTCTCCTTATTCTTGTTACTCAAGAGACACATTGCTGCTGTGCTTGGGGTACATGGGGAGTTGCAGTTTCCCAAGAAACTTGCCTAGCTGAGGGAGTAGACATAGTGCAGATACGTACTGCATGTCCATGTTGTAGAGATGGGCACTCCACAGGAGAAGCAGCAATATTTATAACAAGGGAGACTACAATTTTGGTGGATAGGATGAAAGTCTACACAGCAGGTAGGGGAAATATATGTATAAAAATACAGATGGAAGTGGTAAAACTGGATTTAAAGATTGTCCTAGAAACCTCCCAGATAGGCAGCAGAGGCAGGAAATAGGAAGTTACACATACCTAGTACGTATAGTTTTGCATGCTGTGAGCAATTGTACAACTGCTGACCGCCTCGGTGGTGGTGTAGAGTTGGCTATGTGTGGAATTACCCTGTGCAGATATTTGAGCTTCATTGCATGTGGGTTAATCACCAAGTTGCTCTAGTAAAGCAGCCCTGTGTATCCACTGCGGAGCCACTCCTGTCACCAACGGCCAAGGTCCTGGCTAAGAGAGACTAGAGCTGGGAAGGTTTTATTCACCCTACTGCAGGAAACCTGCCAGCATGTGCACTGCAGGTTTCAAAGAATCTGGGAGCACACAACAAAAACTTTAGGAAACCTGTGGTTCTTCCACATGATCTGGTTTAGAGGAACCAAAGGCTGTCCAGATGGTTTACATCATTCCTCTGTGCTTATAGTGTTGAGCATGGGAATACCTGGGGCATGAGAGGAGAAAACACCATCTCTTCCAATTCTCACCCATTTTTTCTTTCAGTAAGGGGCCTCTAACAAATGTGCACTGATGAGAGAGACACACACTTCAGTCCCATATAGTTTCAGAGCCAGGAAGGATGAGTAGACCTTAATGTGTTCCTCTCTACCAGCTGTTGACAAGCAGAGAATCATTGCAGGAGTAAGTAGAAACAACAGATTTAATAGCAAATCAAGACACCTGTAGCAGGCTTGAGGAGTTGCAGGAAAAGGTGAAGATGCAAGTATTGAAAGTGATGAAAGTGAGTGCAAGAAAGAAGGAATAAAATGAATTGTTTGGAAGGCTTTTCATTGATGGAGACATTTGAAAATATTTATAACTCTATGAATTTTATTTGGGCTGCTTCTAAAGACAGGGCAAAAAAGTGAGGATCATGGTCCAGGATCCTTCAGAACTCTCACTCCACCCCTGCCTTCTCCCTCTTTCTCTTCTTCCTGTCAGCTTGGCCATGCTTTGTACACTTCTGGTAATACCTTTGT
This sequence comes from Falco naumanni, assembly GCF_017639655.2. Classification (NCBI taxonomy): domain Eukaryota; kingdom Metazoa; phylum Chordata; class Aves; order Falconiformes; family Falconidae; genus Falco; species Falco naumanni. The sequence continues at coordinate 56,030,606 of NC_054054.1, forward strand.
GGTGTGGAGCTCACCAGTCCACTGGGTCAGCATCCATAAGGTGAAGCTGATCAGTAAGAAGACAGTTGAACCATCACCACATAACCACTGAAACAGTGCTGCACCTCTGCTTTCTGTGTGTTTTGTGCACACTTTACAGGCTTGTAGCTGCTTACACATCTTAGTGAGCCCAAAGGATGCGGTATTACTCCAGATGGATGCCTAGGTCTCTCAAGTACATCTTGTGTACAGTGGAATTTGCCCATCTGGTCTGAAGTAGCTGCATAATGATCAAAGTAGCCACTGCATGAGGTGTTTAACTGCATCTTAGTTTCCCATCTTTCTGTCTTTGGACTGAAGCAACTGAAACCCTCTTAAAATCAATAGAGGGGAAGTCTGACAACATACAGTCAACAAGAAGTTGCAAATACACATGCTGGATGGGAACTGTTGAGGACAGTGATAGTAGATTGACCTTAACGGGAGGGAAGGGCACAGGAAGGCAGAAAATGTAGTAAAGCAATTGTTTTTACCAACAGTGCATGGGAATGGGAAGGCTGCAGTTGAAAGAGTAGTCACTAATGTTGACAGGCTGCAAGTAGGGATAGAAGAGAGAAAGGCAGATTAAACAAATGGGCATAAATAAAATGCAGCTATTTATGGTTGGGAAGGACAATGATTCAATGACTGAAAGCTACTCAGCAAGAGACAATCTTTGCGAACACACACCTCAAATGAACTTATTATTTGTAGAAAAGCTGCTTGAAACAAGTGTGATAATAGGTCACAACTGCAACAGCACGAAGTAGCATGGGAAAAATGACCAAAGCCTGTCCTGCTGTGAGACAAAGGGTCACAAGTCTAAAATCTGAGCAAATGTATGAGTGTGGATTACCAGTGAAGTGCTCCCATAATGGAAATAAGTGTATATATCTCCTCCCTCCATTCTTCTTTTATATACAATAATTTGCTAAAGATTATGATGAAAGTGGCTAGGAAATTGAAGACAAATAGTTCATTTTAAGGGCAGACACTTTACTGACTTTACTGGTGGTTGTATGCTGGTAGTAAGGAATCCTGAAAACTAAAGATTTAAATATGAAACACCCTCTTATCTTTATTGCCACATGTTCCAAAAACAAATGCTACCTATGGTCTTACTAGCAACATCAAAGCTTTCAAACCATTTGTGGAAGTCTTACATTTTCCATTTGGCTTAAAGACACAGAGGAAGGTTCTTCAAAGCCTTTGGGAATATATCACAAGCACAGTTACATATATTAATAAGAAAACGTCCTGGTCTCGTAACAAAAAGACCAGCTTGCACATTATAGCCAAGTCCAGAGAGACTTATGCAGATGGGTTGAATTACAGGTGGACTAACAGGCAAAAATACTGATACCAGCTTATTTGCATTTCAACGAGAGCCTGATACTACGTATTATATAAAAAAGTTGGAAACATTTCAAAGAAAAAATTGCTTGGTATTTTAAAAATAACTTTCATTTTAGCATACTATGTGGAACTAAAGGCCAGAGAAAAATATTACTACTCAAAATGTTGGGGTTTTTTTCCCTTAGATACTCCCTGGTAGAAATGGTGAAAATGTAGATTTTAACCTTTCAGGTATCTACTTCACATGATTTCACTGAATGTGATATTACACTGTCTTATTTCTTTGTGAAGCAGTCGATAATGTTGATGAAACAAATGACATCTTATGATTACAGAGGTAATGTCATTGATTGACCAAGAATTCAATTATAGACATTTCACAGAAAGAATATGAAAGATTTCAAAGCTTTAACCTGGTAGTTAAAGTAATCCTGGGCAGAATATTTTAACATGCTGTTATATCTGCCATGGAAGTAACCAAAAAGCATAAAGCTTTTTACATGAAGTGGAAGTTTGATTAGCTCTTACATTCTGGAATAGAATTCAAATATAAATGGTTATGGTAAGAATTTTAAATGTTGTCTTTTAAAAAAAAAGTAGTTAAAAACCTACATATTAGTAGTACAATTTACAATTTTATTTAATAGCAACAGCAGTGCGTCTCATAAGTGGATTTCCATTATATTCTTCCCAAATGACTGTGTCTAAAAGTCTATAAATAGAAAGCCAACTCACAAGACACAGATTGGACTTTGTGGCTGAGAATCAATGGGTCTGACAGTGTCAATGATGCCTTCTGTTAGAATAAAATATAGTTCATAGCAAAAAGTTACCATATGTGAATATATGTTTATAATTGCCACTCAAAAATGCATGGCATGTTATGGCAAAGCATTGAAAACAACTGATGAGAATTTTAAAATTCTGAATGTAGATGTGAAAATATCATAAAGTGGGACTTAATTAATACTTTTTGTGAAAAGGTTCTGAAATAAAACCATGTGAAATCTAAATCTCATGCTACTTCCTATTTATTGCAGAGTGCATCTACTCCACACAAAGTTCTGAAGTAGATGGTCTTATCAATTTTGTGCAGAAGAATTACACTGCAGGAATGGTTTAAATTCACTGTGCACCAAGAGCCCAAGGCAAGCAAAATGTCTAAGTTAGTAGTAGGAATGTCTTTTTGCTCCTAGAAGAGATAATGAATCCTATTACTAAAACGCAGCAGTAAGCCTAATTTTCAAGTCACATATAAGTTATAACTTCAAAATTAGCATTTTTAATTTTATTCCTACTTTTAATATAGTTTCCTAGAAAACTGGTACATAAAAAATGTGAAGAGGAAACAGCAGGCAACAACCAACTCTTGATTATACGCTTTCAGACTCTGAAGCGGTTGGATAACCTGGGAAACCCAAACCCACACATAATACAAGATGCATGTAAGATTTGGACATAAGAACACACGGCAAGGGTGCAGTGGAAAAAGGGTAGCACTGCTGATGAGCGTGGAGCAGGGAGATCCCCCAGATAGCACCCAGCAAGCAGTCAACAACATATTGTGCGCTCAGCCCGGCCATGCCTGCACTCCTCCTGAAATGAAACTGGCTCGTGCAGAGCCAGCTCCGGTGTCTCCACATCAGTGGCAGACTTAACCCTGAGACTGAATCATTAGTCCTCGGATAATCAAGAACTGACTGTATCTGGATGAACTGAGTCCGTTTATTAAATGGGTCACCTGTAACTGTGGCTACAACCAGCACAGGAAACTTTACCCTTGCCATATGCTGTTTGTTGAATGGGGTTCAAATGTCCAGATCTTCAGTGCATTAACTGCTTATTCAGTTTAAAGACTAAGGTAACATTTTTCATAATGAACTTTCACCCAGTGTTATGGATGTTGCCTTAGCCTGCTATCTTGCTACTTCCTGTTTGTTAACAATTTTTTACATAAGCTCAGCATGGAGAACTAGTTTGCATTGAACTGACAAATTGTTTGCTTTCTACACTCCTTTTCTTCTATTTCAAACACTTAAATTTATTCATGCAATTCCTCACATTAGTTTTAATTCTGCAAAGCACTACAATTTCCAGCTACTCACATGCTTAGCATAGCACTTGAAAATGCCTTGCAGATTTGTATTTTCTTCTCTGATTTCATTACACTATTTTTAAAGGAAATGCTAATCCCACATGTCCTAGAAAGATGTGAGCACTAAATCATATATTTAAGGTGCACAAAAACCTTCAAGTGTGAGGGACTACAGAAGTTTAAAACCTTATTACTAATAACCACCAAGACAAATAAGACCAATTGTCACAGCACTCTCCAAACTATCAAGCTGCAACAAGATCTTTTACCATCTCATACCAGCACACTCTTCATACAGTCCCTCTGCTGCCTTCTCCTCATCCCTCCTCACCCAGGGCCTGTGTTCTCTCTTCTCTCTGCTTCTTCCTCCCTTCACTTCCTCCTCAGCTGCTCTCAACCACTTAACAGAACCAGCCACAGCTGCACCTTATCTACATCGGCCAACCCGACAACCCTGAAGCCAGCCCACAGCTGTATATTATCAATGCTAATTAACCCAGCTTCATTATTCTACAACTAATTGCTGTTACACCTCCTTATAATATTATACTACCATTGTCTCCAGTGGAGAACAAACTATGCTGGCAACCTATCTGTTTAGCTTCAGTTAAAGGATCTAGAAATATTTTTACTACAAACTGTGGGAACATCAAACAAACAATATGACTGAAGAATATTGCTGAATTTACTGTCTAACTCACTAAATATTTTTTTAATGTAATTTTTATATACTTCTACAAAATGTAAAATTATGACAGACTGCAACCTAGAACATTCTTTTCACTCTAACACATGCTAAATTTGTAACTTCTTAAAATTACTCATATTTAATAAATCATATAATTTGTACCATTCATTAACACACACAAAAAAAATACTTTGCTATTAAAACATTCAAATGTTTAAGAATTTAGTGCCACTAATTTTCTTTAATCACTACATTAAAGTTCAGTATCAATAAAATTCACAACCAAGGCAACAAGCTATTATGTAAAAAATTTACATTTTTAAATGAGGATAATTTAGGGCCAAATGTACAATGTAAAAGCATTTTGACCCTGAAGTCTGGCTACCGTAGTTAGTAGCACAGTTAAAAACATAATTAGACCGATACTTTTGTACAAAGAAATATGCTACTGTTATCTCAGTGGGAGATAACCCCGGCCTTTAACTTGAAATAACTCAGCAAGTTACCTTCCTGATAAACAATGCAATATTAATATCACAGCTGGGAGCAGTTCTCTGAACACTCACAGCAGGTATCAAATTTGTTGCTCAATTTTTGTTGGAAATGTAGCATTCCTTTCTAATGGGTATCTTTAGCTTCAAGTAAGAGGAACAAGTAGAGTTCAAGATATAATTAAAGTAATTTTATATTAAGCTAAAGGACAAGGCAATCCACAGAGCAGCAAATATTAAATCATGGAAAGCATAAATGTTACAAATTATTCAAGCTATGTGTAATAATATGATGCAAGATTCTTAGTTACCAGTAATACACAAATACACATATAAAAATTGGAAAAAGCACAAAGAATTGGGGAAATGCTTATGTATGAGTTCAGTTTATGCTGAGATTCTAAGTCGAACTGCATGATATATTATGGTCCCATAGATAACCCAGTATTTAAAAAAAATAAAAAAAGTCCTCTATAGAAAAGTCTTGGGTACTTTTTAGATTTTTAAAATACAAGAAACACTGTTTTGAGTAGGAAAGGGTGAAAGTGTGACGCAGCTGTTTCTTCCACTTTTGAACATCACTGACCCTAACATAACCACTCTACACCTTTTAATACACAACAAGATGAGAGGTTTTCTTTGTGACAAAGCACATTATTTGGTAACGGACTGAAAATCAAATGTAATGCAGATGCACAGTAGGCCACTGCTCAATTTCTAGATTTTTTCAATTGTATAACCAAGGAGTTCTCTTGGAAAAGCAATAAACTGTAGTTACCATAAGATTTCCATATCTAACATTATTTTTAAATAGCAAGTTGTGATAAATGCCACTAAGTGTTTGCTGTTCTTTTATTCTCAGCCTAATTTTACCTACAGCTCATTTTGGCATTCATCATGGCTCCTCTTCCCCTTCTGTTAACACCTGAGATAGAAGAACAGGGGTTTTACTGTACTGAAAGACTCAAAAATGGAAAACAATGTTTCCTGAGGAAAAAAAAAAAAATGCACTGAAAATTTGAAAAATGCTGATTTTGTCTCTGATTTTTATGATGATCACATTGTAAGGAATTTTGTATTAGAGTATTTAATTCTTTTTAAAAGCACCTTTTACATAGTTTCTAAAGTAGCTTTGGCAATTTCAAAGAGCAAGGAGATTTTATAACTACAGAGTGCTCAGCAGTTTATGCACCAGAATAATCAAAAATAAACTTCTGAAATCCCCCAGTCGGCTGCTCTTATCTACAGTTGCTTTTAATTCTGCGTAAAATAAAGTGAGATTAATCAGAATGTCAGCTGTCCCACCTGTCCGTATTATCTGCTGGTGGAATAAACATACCACAAAGAGTAGAGCCTGTGTATGGTAATATATTGATGTTCTGCTGCACAACCAAAAAACTCCAGTCAGTGATTTTGTGTTGCCTTTTATAGAGTCCTTCCTCCCAAAATTCCTTTTGTAATCTTGTCAGGTGTTGAGATCAGCTATATATATAACAGATGTCCAAAAGTTATTGTTAAAGGCCTCTATTCCCCAATACATTGTCTATAGAGAAAAAAAAAATAAAAGGTTTACATGGTATATATTGTAAAAATAATGCCAAGAAACCAATGAAGACTGACTGTTGAAGCATCTGCACAATACGACAAACAAGGCTGGATCTAAATCAATGTGAAGAAGTATCTGGACTACCTCACTCAAGTAACCACTAGAACCACATGTCAAAGAAATAGTTTATAGAAAGGAAATAATAAAAAAAAATAAAGCAGCTTTGCATTCACTCTGGCCATACTTATCCTGGATCTCTAGATTGTGAGCACTGCAGCGTGGTTGCGACGTGGTTGCAAAAATACACAACAGCTTATAAACAAAAACCAAACAGAAAAAGGAGAAATTAAGAAAACCTTCCAGACAACAGAGGATCCAGACAAGTCAATAAGCTAAGATCAGAATATCATGAAAGAAGAATTGAGGTAGTGTGAAATATAATGGGGTGAATTGTAATACTACCAAGTGAACTGATTGCTAGGCTAATGACAAGAAATTTCTCAGTTGGAGAAAACGAAGAGAAAGATACGGTTATCTTAATTGGGTAAACTAATGTCTGCATGATATGGTTTTGTGAAAATAATGAGTTATCCTGAAATGTGTAAATGCCACAGCAATGATACAATCTCATTGAATATACAAGTATACCTTTCTTCAGAAAATGTACAGTTAAACAGGATCAGATGTAGAAAATTAAGCTACTAGAAAGATCAGAGGAATGGCAATACTATCAAATAACAGTACATGACAAAATCCTATCTTGTTCACCTTTAGCAAACCAACACACAGAAGAAAATTGATTGTTCTTTATAATGGAACAAGAAGACCTTTTAAACTGAAGCAGTATCAGCACATAACAAAAAGAATAAATTGACTCTGACTAAAGCGAAGGCTGGACATTTTAAAGTGGTTTCTAACCAATAAAAGTAGTGATAGTGAGCAAAATGTTAGGTTTTACATTTATACAGATGTATTAACAGGATGATGCACATTTACTTATTAAGGCAAAGTACTGGATCATTAGCATCTGGAATGTCATTCCCATGCTTATGTCCTACTTTCCTACAAGCCAACCAGTACAACTGGAAGTTGCACAGAGAGCACAATAAAACAGAAAGCTAAAGATGTCTCAAAGGGTTACTTGAGGAAATCTGTTATTTTATCTTTACCCTTGGTCTTAAGATAAAGAATGTACTCCTAAAAGAAGACTCAGAGAGGAAATAATCCACCTCACCCAGTTTTTTGTGATATTTGATTATCAATTGTATTTTGTTCTTTAATGAAATGTTTGGATAATATTTGAGTTACCTTACCCTTCCTACAAAAGAAGATTCACAAAATCTTACAAAAATTAAGGTTCACTACTAACCTGCAGGAAGGAAACTGATCCTGTGGTAAGAGAAATAAAGGCACTGTCACGGCACTCCTACGCAACCACACTAGAAAGAACTGAGAATCTCTAATTTTTGCAGACCACATCATAATGAGTGTGATCAATTCCATTTTAGTTCACAGAAATAAAATTATTGTATCACATCAATTTACATACGCTTTAAAATATGTAAAAAATGCATCAGACTGAGACTGATTCCTCGTCAGACCTTAGCTGGATCCAATCCTTCATACTCCTCAGCAGAACTACTTAAGCAATTACAAATGTGCAGGTTTGCAGCCCGCTGCTGTATTTCCAGGAATTACACCATCCCCACAGGTATTACTTTTCAGAGACTTCACTCCCAGAGAACAGAACATCAATGAGATGTATCCTTATGTCACCAAACAGGCAACACATATTGGCAATTTTGAAACATAAAGACATGCAACACCAATAGTTAAGGAACAGAAATAGGATTTCATACCTTATATATTATGCTTATGTTTTCTTAAGGGGTCTGTAACAAAACAAAGCTAAAGGTTGCGACTTTCTTCACCAGGCTTTTCCATTCAATATACATAGTAGATGAATAAAACTTTTATGACAATAAGAAGTTAAATTGTCTATACAGTCTGCCACCAAATACTACTGCCTTCATCTGCACATCACACTGTTTGCTGTCTATATTGCCATGACAAGTCAGAACCCAGTAAAATATGAAGCAAAACTCAGGATGCCAAACTGATCTATTCATACCAGCCAACGTGTAATAAAATCAAACTTTTGCAAATATTCTATACATGTTACTATGGAAACCTAATAAGCAGTTTGTTGGGTTTTTTGGTTTTTTATGCACTCCATTTTCACTTGCAAGAAAATCTTATTTTAAACTCATAGAATCATAGAATCATTTAGGCCTTTAAGATCATCGAGTCCAACCATTAACCTAACATTGCCAAGTCCACCACTAGGAAAACACAAAATCTTTTGCAAGCTGGAAGGAAGAGAGGTAACATTTTTTATTTCCTTTTCCAAAACCCATCATACTCGGAAACAAGTTCCACCCTCCAGCCATGGAATGAATTATGAACTCAGAGTAAAAATTCAGCAACCTCTGCCTAAAAATACTTCAAATAAAAATTAACATTACCCCCAACCCAAATGATTTAAAAAATGTAAACAAAAAAGAGGAAAAATATATGAAACATGGTTTGCAAATGGAGAGAAAAGTGTGATGTGCTTTGGGAAGAACAGGCAGAAATTGGGATTTTGCCTCTTCATTGTGTCAAACAAAAATGTGTAGCTGTTTTGAGGGATTTTCAATTGGTCTCCCTGATACAGTAAATAAATAGCGATTAGTACTAAAAGGTGTGGATTGAAGAAGCTAGTGGAACTGAAAGTTTTAGGGTGGATGTTCCACTTTGTGACATTGAGTTCAACTGATACTTTAAATGTCAAATAGGAAACCGAGTACACTGAACTCTGAAATGATAAAATATTAGGCTTGTCCATCAAGTCCAACAGGAATGCAGGTGTGAAAACATTTTGTTCTGGGGTTTGTACCACCAGTTGACCAAATGAATCATCCTTATTCACTTAAAAAATGGAGAAGTTTTCTCTCACATCATCTTGTTCCTCTTTCCAGCCTCCTATGTCTGATCTGATTTTTTGACTCAAAAAAGCACCTCAGTTTATTGCTGAGGACAGCAGCTCACTTTGCCCATGCCAGCCCCAGGATAAACAGCATCACCTCAAGCTACCAACTGTATCCGAACGTCAAAAATGGAGAAGCAGTGGCGAAGTGTGAGCTGTGCAGCCAACGACAACACTCAGCATCTCAAACTTAAGACTGTCAGTAATGAGCTTCTGAAGTACGGAAAAGAATAATTTTAGTAGTGGTAACTGGGTTCCTCAGGTCCAGCAATTTTGGATATTTAAATTAAAATGCCAGTTCTGATTTTGCCTCCTGTCTGTATACAGTGCTGTGATCATTCCAGATAAATATCCACTGTCTTTTGTTGTTGACTTCTTAAGAAATGGCATGATTGAATATGATGTTCCCTTCCCCCTCAAACAATTCCTCTTGAATTTTAGTGCTTCCTAATTCCCTTGCCGTCTTTGTAGAGAACAGTATTTTCTAAAACATTCACTTTAATATTACATTTAGCAAAGTTAAAATGACAGTGAGGCAATGCTAAAATTACACACCTAAAACTGGAATATCCAGTCTATAGATTACAGGATGGGGAATAAAAATAGCTGGTGGACAATAATTTTTAGGATAGCATTTTTTGTGCTTTTTAAAAATAAAAAAAATTTCAAGTTAGGTAAAACTGGCCATTTTCCCTTTAATTTCTTAGAGGCTTCTTAAAGAGAAGAAAAATAATTGCATAAGCATGTAGTAATATTAGCACAGAAAATATTGCATTTCAGTTTTATAAGTTATTGCCTCTTAACAGCGGGAAGGACATAAATCTACTTCACTACCTTTGCTGCTATTATTAGATAGTATATATACACAAATCATGGTGAAGCTTTAGCAGAAAGTTTAAAAACTGGAATGAACAACAAAATGGGCAAAAATACAGACTCTAAAATCTTCTTAGTTGTTATTTAGTCTTTTGCGTGTTTTTGTGTGTTTCTGTGTTAAGGAAAAAAAAAATGCATAAAGCTTTACTACTTGTGAGCTACAAGGTCAGCCACGGTTTACCAGGTATACCAGCATTTGAACCATATATCCTGTCAATGCTCAGGTCTTCACATAGAAAGGTGACATAACTGCTTTACATGTGAAGGAAATAGGAAGTTGCTAAATAATAAAAGGACACCTAAATGTTGATTTCTAAATGACAGGAGTCGCCACAGAAAGCACGGGAAATCAGAGGGCCAAACAGTCGCCTTGCTGGACCTGCTGCGACCATCTGCCATTCACCAGAGAGATGGGTTGGTGCAAACTCAGACATCTTGAGGGGTCTTTTTTAGAAAAGAGGCTGCATCCATTTGAAATTGTCCTCATGTACACAGCAAGGGATCTGCATGTACCGCCAGCTAAGCATACTGGCTCTGTGATTAATCCAGGGCAGTTAAAATGATAGCGTGAAAAATGCTAATTTGGCTATTGTTATAGATCCCCCAGCAGAACATATTCACAGAAGCTCTGCAGATTGTAGCAGAAGTTTCTCACTTCTCTGCTTGCATCTGAAACTTCTCTCCAGCAGCCGGCTTGACTTTTCAGCTGGACTGAGGATTTTAATCTATGGCAGCAACCAAAAGTAGTTAATGGAAGTGATGGATTTGAGTATGTTGCAGAATTGTACTTGTGAATGCAGTAGAATAAAGAAGAGTTAAACAGTGAAATTACGTATTTCAGCCCCAATTTTAAAACACATGAATTGAAAGAAAAAGGAAAAAAAAAAAGAAACCATGGCATTTTATAAAGAAAATACCAACCTCTTATCTCTATTATGCCACCCAACAAACCTGCATTGATTTGGTAGAGCATGTGACCCTAGGAAGTAATAATTAAGGAATGGAAACAAGGGAACAGGAACCAGATGTTTTCCATATGTCTAGCAGGATGGAGATCAGAAAACAAAGACAATGAAGAAGCAACAAAAGCTGCTGTCCTTTAAAGGTTTTAACTTTGCTCAAAATTAAATAAAATGCAATAGAGTGAACTACATATAAAAAAAAAAAACCACGAGTACACAGTCTTCAATTGCTGATAGAACAATGTGTTCCATTTAGAAGCAATTGTATAAGGAAGATTTTTAAGTCAAATAAAACCTTCAAGGTAATTAAAGAACAGGATAAGAAAGAGCAAGGGCAAAACACTGGTGTACATTAATAGTAACAGAAAAAAACTCAAAATGCACACAAAAATCAAAACTGAGAAAAGAAAGGTAAAAGAAAAATGGTATTACAGTGGAAAGGATAATTGATTCATTTTAAGCCTCTAAATAGGAAGATGATCAACATGGGCCAGCAATGTGCATTTGCAGCCCAGAGAGCCAGCTGCATCCAGGGCTGCATCAAAAGAATTGTGGCCGTAAGGTTGAGGGAGGCGACTCTCCCCCTCTGCTCTGCTCTGGTGAGACCCCACCTCAGGTGGGGCAGTTTTCAGCTCTGGGCCCCCCAACATAAGAAAGACATGGACCTGTTGGAGCAGGTCCAGAGGAAGGAGACACAGAGAGGGCTGGAGCACCTCTCCTCTGAAGACAGGCTGAGAGAGTTGGGGTTGTTCAGCCTGGAGAAGAGAAGACCCTAGGGGACCTTATCTCTGCCTTCCAGTGCCTAAAGGGTACTTACAAGAAAGCTGGAGAGGGACTTTTTGCAAGGGTCTGTAGTGATAGGACAAGGGGGGATGGCTTTAAACTGAAAGAAGGTAGATTTAGATTAGATATTAGGCAAAAATTCTTTACTGTGAGGGTGGTGAGACACTGGAACAGGTTGCCCAGAGCAGCTGTGGATGCCCCATCCCTGGCAGTGTTCAAGGCCAGGCTGGATGGGGCTTTGAGCAACCTGGCCTAGTGGAAGGTGTCCCTGCCCATGGCAGGGAGGTTGGAACCAGATGATGATCTTTAAGACCCCTTCCAACTCAACCCATTCTATGCTTCTACGACGGTAAAAGGGAAACAAAAAGCCAAACAAAAACCAGCTGTTTAGGTCCAAGTAAGGAAGAAAAAGTAAAAAAAAAACTGTGAGGGTAACAGGAGTGCTTAACGAGTATTTTGCAAGAGTATTGTGGGAAAATAACTTTGGGAGGGAATTAGAGAAAACTGGGACCTAATAGAAGCATAGTATTACAGAAAGATTTTTAGGATAAAATACAGCTATCACTTTCAGGATGGTTGGCATGCACAGAACATACATTACCACAGCTCCCTAAGCAACACACCCTGCCAGCTCAGCACATGCTGATAGGAGTGACGGAGGGAGAAGCAGAGTAGGGACACAGCAGCCAGGCTCTGTTGTGCTCCCTGTAGGAAGCTGTATAGCAGCTGTTGCATGACGAATATATGAGATGTCGTCCACTGCTGAGCCAACCATTGTGGCAAAATTACTTTCCTCAGATGAAATAATCTCATTGTAATACTAATGCACACCTCCATCCCAAAGTTACCCACCCCCAAGGCACTACCATACCTCACTGGGCACATGATACCAATCAGTAACAAAACCATGTATGACTAGATTCACTCAAGCTCCACCTAAATGCAAAGGAAATGGACAGCTCCAGGGCTGCAACTCCCAAACTGCCACATTTCCGATTTAGGGTCACAAGGTTAGGTCAAGATGACCCACTCTCTAAAGTTTTCAATATTGATGAACAAAGGGAGGGGACTCAGTCTTTGGAAGGAGAGAAGCTAAGAAAGAAGCATTCAAGCAAGGAAGTTCTGACCACAAGAGATAAGGTGTTGCAAACCCCCATACATTGAAAGTAGGACAAAGGTAATTGTAGCGGGAGATTGCGACCTCCAACTCAAATAGCCCCCCTGAAAGAGGGCAAAACCCCACTTGGAGAGCATGCGTAGTTAGTGAAAAACTTCAATAGTGCTATCTGAGGACATGTACTAATTTACATTAGAAGAAAGGAACTTGTAACCATTCCTGTGTATGACAATGAATATGCAAATGTACTATGAAGTATAAAAAGTGGACAGCTGATGGGATAAGTTAGGGAAGATTCCATCGTCACTTCTGGGATCAGTCGACGAGCTGAACCTGTCTTCTTCCCCATAGGGAAGCCTATTGGGTAGAACTTTATTCTACGACTAACCCCTGCCAGCTGTTACTAAGTGTATTATTTTAAAGCTTGCTTTGCAATCTTATTTTTTAAAAAATCTTATAAATATTCATAAGTATCTTATAATTAAGTATCTTATAATATATATATGTAGATAGATAGATATAATATAGATATATAAGTATCTTATAATTAAGATATATCTTGCAATCTTATTATTTTTTTTAAAATTCTCACCAGCAATCTTTGAACCTTATTCTGTCACTACCTTGTATTTTGTATAATAAAAAATCTTCACGTGAAGTTCATTTTGTATAAATCTCCAGAGATCTGAGTTGTTACAAGGGATTTGACTCAGTGATGCTGTCAGCAGGGGTCCCCAAACAGGTTGGTCGAATCACCCTCCAATACAGTTGGCTGTCAAAACGCAGGTAGTGGACGGGCTGGTCGGACACGAGGGTCTCTTCTTTCTTGGGAAACTGACAAGCTGGTCAAATATAAAGTGTTGGAGGAAACCCTCCTTCTTAACATGACAAGTATCTATGACAAGAAAAGCCATTCAAAACTGAATTTATGATTGGATGCTTTTCCCAAGTACAGTGAGTCAGAAGGCTATCTTCCAGGTGATGGCTGGAGTAATTCAAGTGCAATCTGCAGAACTTGACTAGTAAGTGAACAGTATAAAAGCTGCAATGAGGAATGCTAACATTAATTTAGCAACAGTAGCAACTTTGTTGTTCTTGTTGTGGAGATGTCATTTCAGAATCAGGAGAAGGCAAACAAAATATGGGGGAGGGGAAGCAGTAGTACAAACCGCTAAGCAACACTGTCTAACAAGAACACACCTTCAATGTTTTCTTTATGAATGCCAGATTGTCAAAACTGGACAGTCCTGACATTTCGTTTGGTTTTGTTTTTCAAAAACACAGCCACAGTAAACCCAAGAAAATAGTCTGGAAGAGCACATTGCCTTTTTGAAGAAATTAATTTGGAATTATGGGTGTTAGCAAGGGTAGTCCTTATGCGTACAAAGCTGATTCTTGAAGGCAAACCTACTGCTTACAATTAAATCATGGATATGCGTAAAGACAAGTCATTTGTGTGGTTTGAAGCATCCTGTCATTCGTTTTTGAGATCTAATCAGAAATGCCATGCAAGATAAAAATCTCCTATTAGAGCAAGTTGCTCTTAGCTTGCACGATGAAAAAGAGGGTTCCTCTTGCTTCCCAAAGTGCTGGGCACGGCTGTTAAAAAAAGTGAAAACAGCTACAGCACTACTGATGAGATAATCTAATTTTAATGAGACTCCCCAATTATTTTTAAAATATAGATGTCATGTTCCTTTGGTACTTACATTAAAAGTTTACAAATTATCTTTCTTCTTCTTAACTGGAATCTGATCTGCATACTACACAGACTGCTTAGAGGAGTCCCTGAAAATGTTGTTACGTTAACGATAAACTCTAGCACTGGGGTACCCAATGGGCCCCTGTATCTCCAAATACATCATCTAGTCTGTGAAACTGTGTGATCAGGAACACTAAAACTCTGGAAGGAATTCACTTACTCTTCATATGACTTCCTTTTCTCAGACTTCTCAAAGACCTGTACAAAGGGAATATCCCAGTTTTTCATCTAACCACAGGATGAAAGAGAACCAAACCAAGACAAAACATAAAAAACAACCCTTCCAAACCCAAAAACAAACCTCCCCAAGTTCAAATTTCTGCATAATATTGTCCATATAAATATTCATTTTTTCTCAAGACACCTCATACCTTTTTCCTCAAACAACTCTGTCTCAAGCTTTCTTCACACTGATGTGAAGAAACCTAATTGGAAAACAAGTTTCTGTTTTATGAAAACCTTCAAGGCAAGATATTTATATTCAAATTCAGAAAAAAAAAATCATTGTTGCAAAGTGAATAGGTATTTCCCCTGACAACCTAATCTGATGATTAGAAAATTCATCTGGGAGGTGGGAGGTCTATATTCAATCATTTTTCCCTCTGATTTAAAGAACTGGCAACTTCTACCTCCCACATAACAAGGCATGAGGCTCACTCTCCAGCACCAAATTCCTGACAAAACCCAACTTGGCACCATTTGTTGCTTCCCCTAACTAATAAGGAATTGTCTAAGTGGTACTATCAAATATAATTCACATTGCATTTTTATAGCAAGCCATCTGCATCTTCTTCTCTGGCAGAATTATGTCATAAATTATAGGCAGGACTATCACTTTCTGTGACATGCAAAAAATGACAGCAAATGACAGCGGCATATTTTGCAAAAGGGTTCTGTTTCTCTGAATGTTGTGGTAGAAGATAGGTAAACATTCCTTTGGCCTTCCTTCCTTCCAGCAGTATTAATAAAATTTCAGCTATTACAGGAGAACCAGTAAAAAACAGTGAAAGAAAATTTGTTTTCTTGTATTTCAATTTGGTTTTATCCAGCTCATTCAGTAGGGATGTAGCAAAAAATAAAATAAAACTGAATAAATAAGGCAAAAGCTGCATGCAGTGAGGTCCCAGGAGACACAAAGTTTAGTTAAAATTTCTTTAAGAAAATGTATTCATGGCAGTATTCTTCCCAGCCTCAGGCAAGAGCTTTCCTGATTTTTGAATCTTTAGCTTCAGTAAGCAAGATAAAGGTATTGCATCAAGTTTATCTCCTGGTAAGTATAAATTGGACTGAAACTTGAAACAATGATCTTATTTTTGAACAAACTCAACAATGAAGAAACTCTTCCGGAATTTTACATTAAGAAAATTTTTCTTTGCGCAGTTCTTAACTACCTGACATCTTTTATTCAGGCTTGTTTATACCTTCTTCCTTTCAGCTGTTTCTCATACAATCATTCATTCCTATGTCAGGCCTATTTTTTTTCCCCTACTGTTACTTGTCTTTTAAGGTATTTAATTTCTCTTGATAATGTTATGTGACCATTTCTTTTATTTTAACTGCAGAGTCTATTCACATTTGCTGTTTTTCAAACTCCTGTTTCCTCCTCTCACAAGATTAGATGGAGGTTTTCTTTCAAGCTTTTGAATACCAGATTGAAAATATGAACACTAGAGACTCAAAAAACAAATTAAAAAAGGGAGGAGGGTGTGTGTTTGCTTTAATAACCCTGTGTTTTTAAGGACCTCATCCATATATTTCAAACATTGTATCTTAATTTCAAGTTGAGTTTCAACTCCATGCTTCCAGCTTTTACCTTTCACCTTTTACTGCTACATATATACTTCCAGAGCCCATTTGTTTCTAACCATGATCTCCCCAGTCCTCACCATCAGAGCTTCACAGACTTTTTGCATAGTTAAAACCTTCAAAGTAGTAAATTTCCAGTCTTTCACCTAACACTAAGTCCAGAAGTGCATCCCAGCTCACAGGTGCATATATGCACCCTGGCTGTCTTGTAGCTCTAGCACAGCAATATCTAGGTGCACCCCAGCACCTCTCAGATCTCCATCCCCACATCTCCAGAACCCAGTTTTCTTGGAAAGAGAAGGAAGCCTGTGTTTTCTCTCACTGACTTCTCAGTATAGACAACATATGGCTCAAAACTGTGAGGCAATCTGCTCAGAGTCTGGATGCACTCTCAGCTCTAACTTAATACAGCGTTTCATGTGAAGTTTCTATAAACACAATTCTTTGGAGACAGCACAGAGAGAGAGAGCCCCAGTTCATCCCACCTATAGCCAATGTAAGCCTGGTTCGATCAACTGGAATAGATTTTCATTTGTACAAAGGAAGAGGGGAAATAATTGGCATCTTCCTTTGCCCATCCATATGTGGCTAATCATAATCCAGTCTGCTATCTGCAATTCTTTGAGCTATGTATGTAAAAACAAACATGAAACAGAAGGATTTCTTCCCCCTTGGACAAATTAAATCAATTCCCCATTCATGCACTAGTGCTAAGGCACTGCCATCTAGTGTGGAAAATCAATATAACAAAGAAAGGGGGGGGGGGGGGTGGGGGGGGGGGGGGGGGGAGAAAGAAAAAAAGATAAAGAGTGTTGCAACATGGCAGATGAAATTCTATCAGCTTCCATCAAACATTTTGAACACCTACACATCATATACATAACATTTATCATTCTGCTTTAAGAAAACATACATCAACCCTCCCTTTTACAGGAAACTCCCTGACTTGATAGACTTCCTATGGCTTCCATAGGATTGTATTGTATCATGTCAGACAGGCTCAGCAGTAACCTTAGTCCTAGCAGCCTCATTTGGAGCAACTCGGTGAAAATAAAATTAAATTCTACAGTATTTAATGACAGAAATCTCTTCGTAGAAAAGATCTTTTTCTTAATTACCACATATTTTATTGCAAATTTATACTATCAAGATTTTATTCTCTAATCCACATTATGTGGAAAGCACTGCAGCCTAACAGTCTGCAGGACCAGAAAATCAGGAACTTCGGAGTTTTGCCTCTGCATCTGTACTACTTGAAGATTTTCTCTTGTCTTCCAAGAACACTCCTGTCCATACAGCCCCAAGTTTCCATTGTTTTGTGTCCTATGCATTTACCTACAATGGCTCAATGGACATGCAAAGGATCTGACCTGTTTTGCTTCAACCAACTTTGTACAGGTGAAGTACACGTGACGTGGGCCAGTGGAGCATAGATATGTTATTTTACAAAACTTGCAGAGCTGTCATAAAGATCAGTGATTATAAACACCTTTATACTATTCATTATTTCTACAACTTGTTGTAATCTCTGTATTACCACTGTGTTAATCAAGGGGTTTAAGTACTCAAATAACACTCTAGTCTACTTTCCAGAACTGTAGCAAGACAGTGTTATATACTATTTGGCTGGTGCAGATACTCCATATCGTCTTCACCACAACAAAACCCTGTTTAGAATACAAGCTGTATCAATGACTTTGAAAGTCCCTATAGCAAGATTCTAAACCTGATAAACAGATGGTCATTTTTGTCTCAAATAATGCTGGAGAAACACTGTTAATCTGGAGAACAAGACAGTAAAGAGAAAATAGCCTTATGTGGCAGTGGGACTACTTTCCTATCCAATAAGGATTGGTACATCACATTCTTAAAAGAAATAATGTGGAGGGAAAATCCTATTTAAAAAGTACAACTCAGAACAATACACAAAAAGCAAAGTTACTTTAGTGTAATCTTCTATATTTGATAACATAATTCTTATGTATTTGATGTAGGATTTAGCACTACATAGAATGATTACTAAATCAATATTTTGGTAACTGTATAGACACTGGATCTTTACATATGCATATTAAATCACTGAACTGAATGCAAAGACTTCAAGAAGCTTTGAACCAAGATGGAACAAACAGTTCTTAGTTTGTGTAAAATAATTCAGGAATTCTTTTATATTGCAAGACATACCACAAAACAAACAATTTCAACATTCTAAACATTATAATAATTGCCACAGATCACTGAGGTATTTGTTTAACTTCCTAAAAATGTACAAAATAATGACAATTGTGATATGCCAATACCATGATCCACTGCTTCTAGGTCACCACACCAGCTTAGGAAGACAACGGATGTGCTGAAACCCTGTGGCTGCTGTTCCCCAGGATCCCTTCCTCCCCTCTTTAGCAAATCCATCTCCACCACTTTCCCAGAAGCAAAATACAGCCAAGACACAGTGGTTTGAATACAATGTCACATAAGTTTTGTATTGTGTTTAATGTGGACATAAGTTAACACCATCAAGACATCCAAATCTTCTCTAAGTGGATGTAGGTGAACTCATAACAGGGCTATCAGTACCAATCTGCCCAATCTCTCCATCACCATGAATGCCAGTGGAACTACACTGTACCTTAATAAAGCACGTCCTGCCCAGGAGAATAACTTCAGAGAAGAAAGCATATTACCAGGAGTAACTGACATAATTTCATTGACATCAAAAGTGTTTAAAAACCCACAACTGACATAAGACCTGTCTCAAGATCTTTTTATTGTCTTCTTTATATACGCATATTTATCTATTAGGTGTCAATCAGTGCAACTAATACCCTGGTTTAGTTTGTTGTCATAAGAGAATTTTAACAGCAGTCTCCAGACACATCACTTTTGCAATCCTTTCAGTAACATGAGAAAAGCAAGAGGAACATCCAGCATTTTTAATATAATCATAGTTACTAGTGCCCCATGTTCCACTCTTACATTAAAATGTCAAGAAGGAAAAAAACCCAAATTGTTTAAATATCATAACAATTATCTACCTTGCCATTATGCTATGCATTCATTCTGCAATGTATTACTAAAAAGTAACTCAGCATTGTTTGTGATTGCTTTATGGTTATTATTTTTCAAGTTTTCCAGGCTAAAAGAAAAATCCTGTTCAGCATTTTTGCAGTTGCTACGTAAATTGATTCAAGCTATGCTAGGGGAAAAACACAGAGGCTGAAAAAATCAAGCAAAAAAATATGTCACATTAAAGGAACTCAATACTGATGAAAAATAACAAAATGAAGAAAAACCTGAAGAAATCCAAGGTGGTCTGTAACCTTTGTGACAGATACTACCAGAATCTATCTAAAGACAATAAAAATGTTTAAAGGTTTAAACAGAGCTGATTAGCTAAAATTCTTGAGATTTCTTTCTTCAGGCAACATGTGATCAACAGCCACAGTGCTATCCAAAATTCACTTTGAATATTTTTTCAGATACTTTCTTAACTGTGGCCTATTTAACATTCTATGGCTTTGAATTTGGGCCAGAAAGTCCTGTAAGAAACTTTCTCCTGAAGCATTTGTTTCAATTCTGACTACAAGTAGGACACACTAAAGTAAGTAAAAAGATAACATCAGATTGAGGTATTGAACCTTGTGATTTTCAAAACAATCAGAATATATAGCTCTCTAGCATCTACTTCATTTACCTGCAGGAGTTTACTCTTCCTTTCCTGAGTAGTGATTTCAAATAGGCAATGCCAACTTAAATCACACCAGAGATGAGAATCACCAAATAATTTAGGTGGTCTCAAGTCCAACCTCCTGCTCAAAAGCATGGTCAGTTATGAGGTCAGACCAGGTTATTGGGGCTTGATGCAGATAAATTCTGAAAACCTCCAAGGATGTACAACATGCACAGCATTGCTGTGCAGCCTGTTCCAATGCCTGACTGTCTTAATGGGGAGAATGTTTTTCCTTTTATCAAGGAACTTATAAATCTAATAAGAAGCTTAAAAGCTGAGAGTGTTATATGGCTATCACATGTAACATTTAATAGTCTTAATTTACTGATCCACAGTCTAACACCACACACCTTCTTGACCAGAAATTATGACAACCCACTCTTGAACCAGCAGTAATTACATAGTAACTTGCTATATTCTCGCTACAGGACTGCTCAATACAGTAAATAGCTTTTATCACTATTGTTTTCACTGTTATAAATAGAATTAATTAAGCAAATTAATGACTGAGAGCTAACCACTACTAGAAATCAAGGTGAACTTTGGTAAAACATTGATTTCTCTATTGCTAAACCTCTAATATAACCACAGGATAAAAAAGAAGAGAAACAAGTGCATTTTATTGCCAGTCATGGAGGTGATAAGAACTAAATTTTCCAAACCCTGAGCCTAAATTTAAATTTGTCTATCCCTACTGCTTGCCAGGTAGTCAAAGTGCAGATGGAAATTTTCATTGAACTTGGTTGGATTTTCTGAAAACACATTCAAGATTGCAAGCATTGATTTGGAGGTCAATTTTAGACTCATATTATTCTCAAATGTGATTCATTATATGGTTCATTAAAAAGGATAACCATTTTTGCTAGTAGCCTCACCATTGATGATCGAGGATAGCCCTGATTGCAAAACATATATTAAAATATATAAAAACCATGTATCTTCTCAAACTTCAGAATATTTTAACTGTTTTCTGAAAGTGCTGCTAAGCAACCCTCCCAAGTTCCTTCATACCTTTTACGCATCATAAGTGTGACAATATAGAAAGGCTTGCATACAGTCACATCATTAATATTTATTATAAATAAAATATTTTAAAAGGCAATTTTTTTTCCAATTTTTTTCCACAGGTTACTAATTGCTCGTAACAGGTGCTTTTTTTCCCCCTCTGTATTTTACAGCCAAATGTAAAGAACATTTAGATTAACTGTATTAAATTGAAGATTACTACTAAATTTACAGTACTTCAGCAGCATGGTTGCAGAAACACAAATAGTGTGCCATGCCACTGAATGAATATTAGTCAGATGCAACTCTTCCCTTACTGGTGTCTTTGACAAAGAACCCCTTGCTGTTTCTACATAAAAATAACTTGAGAGTTATTTCTCATGTATTTTATGTTATAAAAAGTTCACGAAATTGTGAAGAACCCTACTCCGCATCATTGCTGTGGTGTTTTGAGGCCCTGGAGCACAGCCAAGATCCTGGCACCAGGCCAGAGCTCCTTGGAGGACACAGCTCTTGGCTTATTTGTTGGTATTCACAGAAAGCAGACACGGCCACCACAGTGCTAGGCCCCAAGGGGACACCACACCAGGTGATACTGGCCAAGAGAGACCCCCTGGGGCTCCCCCAACCCTGTCCAGGACCCCATTTTAGCCACCACACCCCGGGGCCAGCAGCTCCCAAGGCCACGGCAGGGCCGGTCTCCAGCTCACCACAGCCCTGCCTTGCCCCGTCAAGCCAGGGCCACCCAAACGCACCAGGAGGCTGGCACCTGTGGTTGGCGGCGGTGAACGATCTCCAGCCTTGCTCCTAAGTCCGTGTCGTACGGCTCAAATCGGAAAAGCAAAACCTCCTTCTGAAGACACAGACTCGCACAGGCTGTGTAGCTTTTATTCATCGCATCCGCAGCAGTGGGATTTAGGAAGAAAGCACTGCCAGAAGTCAGTCACTGGGGATCTGATTAGACAGACAGCATTTAACCTAATCTCCTCTACCGTGAGCGCATTCTTCTTCCTGTAATTAAATGTGATCACAGATGCAATTATTTAGGGGCATAATTCCACTAATTTAGACACCAAACTACTTCAGCTGCAGGTGGAAAAAGTGAACGCTGAAAGGAGAGGAATAAAAATGTGAGTATTGTTACAACTGGAGGCTGGACCACTAGGCAGTGAGAACTCATAGGAAGATACAAACTTAGGAGGTTAAGAGGTACAGCTTCAAAAATTTCAATAGCCCTCAAAGTATCTCATACTGAATAAACGAGACATTTCTGAAGTCTGTGCCTCCTATCCTAAAGAATTAGAGGATTATTCTGAAGACAAAGAATATTGCTGTCTGTTACCCCAGATGTTTTTTGGGGAGCAAAACCACACAGACTTTGTCTACCTCTGTCTATAACATCGAGAAACGTTATATTCATTTATTACATCCCCAGAGACAAACCAACAGCGTGAAGATCAGAAACCGACAGCGTGAAGATCAGTGACCTATGACAACACTATAACAGGTAAATAAGCACAGCTTTATGGGGGACTGCTAACAGAAAATTAAAAATTGCAGTGGTCCTAGTTATATTCCTTATATAATTTTGGTTTACTGTTTTTAACGTGATAAGGCTTATCTACCCATACAGATGCTGACAGTCCCTCTTCCGAAGAAGGTGTACTTTGAATGGGTAAGTGGAATGGAAGTAAGAGATGACAGATACAACCTTTCTTGAACACCAATCCCATTCTATCTTGCATCATAAACAGCTTAATTATTTTGTTGGGGTTTTTTTTTCCCTGAAGTCCACATAGTTTCAGCCATATTGATCACACTTTTATAAGGCTGTATACTGGTATTTTTAGAAGAACCAAATGAGTGATATTTATATTCCCAAACACCCAAAAGAGACAAAAATAGGTGGAAAGGCAAGAGTAGGCTTGCCTTCGCTTTGTTTCAAACCAGCTCAAAAGCCACAGTAGGCATTAACAGCAGAAATAGTAACAGCTGTCCGAAGAGAACAATACTGAGAAGTGATGGCTGTAAATGGGTGACTGTGAGAAGAAATGGAAAGAAAATGTGTTTATTAAGAAAAACTAGCAAAAAGCGTCGTTTAGTTTTAGTCTTTCTCCACTGTATTATCTACACATTGCACTGATTAATTTGTTGGCACTACATTTTACTGACTTATTTTCTCTGCCTTCTAACCCTTTTGTAGTTGATTTTCATATTATTTTGTATTCATGAGTTTCAATGAGAATGAAAGAACCCTGGATTAAAAACCAGAAGTGTGAGAGAATACTTCCATATACACAAAATAGACATTTGTCATTACTCTTATAGTTCTGCAAGTATGGCAGTTTTAATGGGGATTTGAGTAACAGATGAGATAAAAAGTCTGGTTTAATTAACCTGTTAGTAAGAGGTTATGAAAGTAACTATTTTGCATACAATTTATTTATATAATCATGTATATATGCAATTCTGGGCCTTTTTTCCTATTATTAAACAAATATAAAGAGCTTCACAGATACCTGAGATGTATAAAATACTCACTGATAAAAAGCCTTTGGAAATATAGTACACTTAATAACCTCTGTGGAATGCACTGACATAGTTATAATCCTTACAAGAACCTCTAACCATCTATGTTCAATAAAATATAAAACAATTTCACTATTAACTTATGTTGCAGGAGGCTGTTTACAACAAAATGTGACAGGAGTCCCTGAGCAGTAACTCATCTCTCTTTGGGAATATTTGTTATTACTACTAAAGGGTAAAATCCAGTAAGGATGAAAGAGAAAAGATAAAAATGCAACTGAAGGTTATTGTTGTTTGCTTATATAAAAAATAAGATATACTGACTGATTTTGTTCCTGAATCATATCTTTCTGCTAACGCAAAGAGAACAACTCTGTATGTATTAAGTACAATAAAACTGAACGTAGGCCAAGTGAAGACCTGAAATATTTAATTTCATTAATAAAAGTTAATGATGGTGTTGATTTCTCCCTGCAGTTTCTCAGCCCACTCCTTCTCCCCACAAAGAGATATGCAGTGTATCTACTTCAATGCATTTAGTTATTGTCGCTCTGTGCACTTGCACTTGTGATTGAGTTATTCACAGTATTTATTTTAAAGTGTTGTAGTACTCCCTTCATAAGGAAGTACAATTATTCTTTTACTCTCTAAGCCACTCTAGTTTTCTTTATTCACGAAGTGCATGTCACTGGAAGAGAAAACAGGTCAGGCACAGGGTATGCGACTCGAGCAGTACAAAGCAAACCTGACGTGCACACAGCCCAGAGGCGGTGGCAGTCCCCCTGAGGCAGCCACCCCTGCCTCTGCACCTCCTTTGCTCAGAGACCCTGCCATAGGGTTCAGGCGTATAGGGGACAATGAGAAAGGGTGCCACTAAATTTTGACCCAGCTACTCTCAGCAACAAAATGCTGATGGGAATCATTGCACCAGCTGTAACCAAGAGCAATCCTACTAGTGCTTATGGCTACGCAGACCCCACAGGGCAAAGAATGGGTAAACACACTGTTCCCTATCTTTTAATCCCGTTTTGAGCAACTTTGGGAAAGACAGTATCAAAACAGAAGTCATTCCATAAAGTAGAAATAATATATGCATGATCATTTCTAAAGCATTGTAATCACCTTGCTGCCAGAAATGTGAACCTCTCATTAACACCACCCTGATTTTTGCATGTGTGGTCAAGTCCTGAAAATATTTAGTTGTGATAATACAAGTGCAGTGATACCTTGCAGCAAGATGTACTCTTTCATTTAAATATGTCTTCTGAAGCTAAGCTGTCAAAATATAACAAATGACAAGTTTTGTTACCACAATTTGATAAAATGCAACCAAAATGGAACAGTATTAGTTTCTGCAAGTGCCATGAAAATTACAAAACATCACTGCTTACCTCCTGTACTAGAAACAAGTTATGAAACCAAATAATCACTCATGTAATTTGAATTTCACTTTTATGTGAAAGATTAGCCCAAGACTATTTGCTGCTTTAGTCCCAGTGAAGGTCTGCCTTGCAGCTGTGAATGGGACTTGAGTGTGAGTTTCACACACTGTTAGTCCCTATTTATATGATTAATCCTATTTAGGTCAAAGAAAAAAAAGAGAAGAAATAAATTCTGAATTTACATGAGGCAAAAGCTAAACGTACAATGGCCATTACTAATTTAAAAATAAAAATCATAAAAATCATTTAAAGAATAGAACTTAAACTCTACTGAGAATTTCATTTTAGTCATACCACCTTTTTCTCCTAACATTTAGACAATATATGAATTTCAAGTAGAGTATAAATTACCTCTTCTCAAAAAGAACATTCAGTTTTATCAAGCTGGAGTGAACGACCTCCCCAGGAAGTCCATCATGAAGCATTTGATTTGCTAAAGCCAAATGAAATTTGCCTGGTAATTTTTTTTAGGGTTTTTTCCACCGGACTTCCAGTGGCTCAGTTTATAAAAGAGCCATGCTTTGAGTACCATTAATACTCCACCTGCTTTACGAAATAAAGATCTTGAAAGCAGAAACGAAATAAAATCATCCTTGGATATAAAAATAGCATCTGCTTGCCAGGTTAAGATGTTAGCTAGTATTGTGACTCCAGCTTTTTCCAACAGTTAAATCAAGTGAAGTAACCACCGACCAAATAATCAGTCTGTGGCGTGGAAAAGCCCTGCAGACATGACCTTGGTCGCCTCAGCTCTGTAACAGACTTCTTCCCTGACACTGGCAGTAAAGTAATCCAAAACTGGAGACAGAAAATCAGAGGGGAAATCCAGAGCATGGCTGTGCTATTTGTTTCTCCAGCAGCAACACCCAGGATACACCTAGCTGCTGAGACAATGTAGGGCAATGCAAAGCTGGCTGCCAGCTACACCAGGCACCACACCAGCCTCGAGCAGCCGCGGATCCCAAGGTATATGGATGCACACCACCTCACACACTTTCCTCATTTGCCCATCTAGGTATCAGTCTCACCAAAGCTCTCACCCTTAAACTGGTAACACACCAAAACATAATGAATTACTTCTGGTCACTTTGTTCAGGCCACAATGATGTTCAGCAAGACCAACAAGAGGGCCTTTCTTTCTGCCACGTTTCTCCTCCTGCCCAAAGTATATTATTTTTGACATCTGTGAGAGCTGCCTAGGTAGTTTTTCATTTCTGGAGAGCTACATTTAAATGTGGAACTGTGGCAGAAAGAGGATAATGTGAGAAATTATGAACTCCCTCTTGGTGCAATGCTTAGAGAATTTTTGTTTGCCACACAAATTCTCATCACAGTATAATAAATGTGGTATTTGCTGCAAAGGAGAAAACCAGCAGTGAAAGACCAGCCATATCATGCTGAGAAAGCAAATATATTGCAAAATATATTTTATTAGCAGTAATGTTTTAATTTTAAATCATGTGCCTGGAACAATATTATACAGAAAAGTTTGGTATGCATAAATTCTGCACTTGAACAGTAGATAACTAGAAGTTCATGTTGACAATAAAGAAAAAATAAAATATGATTTGCTCATCGTACTGTGGAAAAGCAAACATTTCCCTGCAACTACTGTCATAAATCCTTGAAAATGTATGAAGTTATCTGACACCAAGAAGCAGTTTTGTTGCAAAATATTACAAATCCAGCAAAGTCAGCTTCCCCAACACCGTTACTTTGTTCCCAAGTAACCCACAAGCAGTACAAGTCTGGGATAATAACCAAACCTGTGTGTTTCCATTTCCTGACATCAGAAATAACAGCTGCTTATATCAAGGTGCTCATTGGTTATCTAGTATCGATCTTGGTATATAATATCCAAGATAGTTGATTGTCTAAGTTAACCTCCAATTTTACTTTTAAAACACTGCACAACAATTCCCATCCTTAGCTCCAAATACTGAAGTTGCTCTACAGTACTTAAAAATATTATTTTATGGTACAAAGACAATAAACTGGATATAATTATTAATATCTGATCACAAATCATTGTATTGAGTCTTGTATGTTTCTATTGAAGTGTAAGAAAGATCAGAAGGCTCCTGACACAGTTTTTCACTGTAGCAGTGCCTTTACACTGGCTGTGGCAGAACGCAGATTGCTTTCATTATTTTGTTATTTAAAAGCCATATTTGTTCAAACTTCTTTCTAATCTCACATTTCAAAATCATTCTCAAATAGACTCTGTTGGTTGAAATGATGACTAAAATCAGAATACCAGTTTCAGTAGTCTAGATTATCTCACGTTGCATCAAGTGGTGGCACAAGAAAGATTTTCTCATATTAGTGATTTATGACTGCACACTTCGATTCACCCCTTTACATCCAGGGACATTTATTTTGGAAGAATGACAAGATAAACAGTAGCCTATTATTTATTTATTTTAAAACTGTTGAGCTGGAATTCATATAAAATTGA
Organism: Falco naumanni; assembly: GCF_017639655.2. NCBI lineage: Eukaryota > Metazoa > Chordata > Aves > Falconiformes > Falconidae > Falco > Falco naumanni. Next base: position 56,058,298 of record NC_054054.1, read on the forward strand.
GCTGGAATCATAAGGCAGAATATCTTGAAGTTTTATGTCAGTTTTCCCAAGTCACAGGACTGTCCACCAAATCTCTCTGAGAGATTTGGGTGGGGGCTTTGCTCAATAGTCCTACCAGAATCAACATTCCTAGATTTTGATAGTGTCAGAAATCTGAAGCTTTTCTATATTGTGCTTGTGATACTGGTTTAATCCTTCATATCTGCCTGTACCACCAAAAATTTGTACTCTAATCTTTGAGGCTCTAGTTCAGGCTCAAAGTAAATTGTCCAACTTTACCTTAACGTGCCATAGAGAAGCAATACCCTTGTTTTACTTTTGGTCTCCTTTCTCTCTTCAGCCTAGCACGTTTCAGCATAGCACAGACACAATCCACATAACATTTACCAGATAAGCAGTAATGGATGGAGAGCAGCTTGGAGTGGTCACAGAAACCACCTACAGGATGGGTCTCATACCACTTTGCCCTCAGAAGAGCAGTTTAGATTTACCTGCTGACCTGCCATCCCCTCCTTGCCCCACTGGGATGTTGAACTGGATTTGCCTTTCAAAGAGCACCTAACATCTCAAGGTATTGTACATACATGTTTGTTCCCTATGCTTCAAGTGTTACCTTCTGTTTTCTTCTCCTTTTTATTGCAAAGACACAAACCATGTCAGTTTAGTTTTGTTGTTGTTGTGAGTTGTTTGGGTTTTTTTGCAGGGTGGGTGGTGCGGTTGTTTTGAGTTTAGGGGGGTTGGGTTTTGTTTTGTTTTTTCAAAATACCATATTGTTTCCTAAAAGTTCATTGCTTCCAACTGCTTATTCCCCACTGATTACAAAATTATTATCACTCACTTATGACAATTTCCACAGCAACCAATATAATCTCAGAGAGCTGTGACTTCAAGTGGAAAATAAGCACCATAAATTCATGCAAACGTCACCTGTTCCAAACAAAAACAAGATACAAGGAAACAGAAATTGTCACATGTGAAACAGAAATGTCAAAACAAAATACATGTAGAAGTTTTTTCGTGAAATATTACTGCATTCTTCTTACAATAAAGATGTCAGTTCAGCACAGAAAGCTTCCAGCTGAGCACGATGCTCTCAACACCCGTAAGTCAGATTGCGTAGCAGATGTTAAATGTAAAATCCATTAAGACCAATTAGATTCTACAGAAGAAAAAAAAATAGTAATAGCAAGCACAGGCAATCCTGCATTACATAACAGTACTGAGAGACACAGTGAACCACAAAAAAAAAAAACCAAAACCAAAAGACAAAAGTTTAAAAACGTAAATCACACCCTTTCCTCACAAAGCTATCAGAAGACATATTACTTTGCCTGCAGCCACATGAAGCAAGTTATCCTGGCTTCTGGTCTCCTGTCTCCAGACAGAAGCAACTTTTGTGAAGGCCATCACCTATTGCACACCAACAGGTTATTAATTATTAATCAGCAGTCCTCTATGGCAGCTGGACAGTAAGCAGCAAAAGAGTTTATGCCTCTTTCCCAACCTGCATACGCTTTTCATGTTAACTGACCCAAGTCATCCTCACGTGTACTAAGGCGAGAGCACCAATAGCATGGAGCCAAGCTATCAAGGGTATGAGCAGAGAAGGAAAAGTTTGTGTTACTCTCTGGTACAGTCTTTTCACTACTACATAAAAATTTACTCCTTTTATTGACCATTAACAGACAGGATTTGTAACAGACACATGGAACAGATCTATGAGCACGTTTCGGAATTGAGCTACCAATGCAATGTGCAAGTTAAATTCTGGCCATGTAGAAATTGTGTAGACAAATTAAACTGTCATTGCATACATGATAGTTTGCACGCCACAGGGGGAAAAGAACCTAATGTTTTTCATAAGAATTATGCATACAAAGGAGAAAAGTCTGTCTCTGTATTTGTCAGGACATGTTGCCAAAAGCTGAAGCATTATTTCCTGGTAAGCAGTTTCAAATTACTTTTGTTTCTTCAATCAGAATTAGTTTGCAACAACTAATCCATCCCTAGGTATTAAGCAATCCATAAATTAATTCAATAGATATGTAGCATCCAAGGTGAATTTCATTTGCTGCAATGTTTAAGAATTTAAAGTAATTTCAATTTTTTAAAAAAAGCAATAGACGGTCATTTCAACCCAAAATACCTACTGAAGTTTGAGAGACGCTAGAAACAGACTTGACATCTGTTCTACAAACCATCGATTAAACCCTTGGCCATCAAACATTCCTTAGTAGCTCCCAGTGAGAAACTCATTTAGCTAGTCATGACCTAAGGAAATGAGCAGAATGTATGTATCCTCATATATTTTTCCAACCACTTTGCTGTCTACCACTGCTAGAAAACAGCACTGTCCACAAGTCCTCAGGAGAAAATGGTGAAAGTTTGTGTGGCTGCTATCGAATTACAGACCAACACCTAATACCATTGCTGGTTGCAGATGCTCATACTGTGAGTAACAAATGCAAATGCTGCTAGGGCTTTTTCCAGTGGAACACAGAACTAGGTTTCTTCTCTGCTAGCACTGAACTAAGTCTCAGGCACTAGCCAAAACCAGAAGTTCCAAGAAGTTTTTTGTCTTGATATTTTTGTCTTGTGTCTCTAAGGCACACTCCAGGGTTGGACACTCTCCATGAGAGCTGCTGAAATCAGCAACATCTCAACCAAAACTGCCTCCTTTCTGGGGTTCATGGGGACATGTGGCAAGAAATAAATTGACTGCTCTTCTCTTTGTGTATTAAGTTCTGTTTGTGAGTGAGGAAGGAGTACAGTCCTGGCTAATGCTACTGGAGAGCCTACAGCCAGTAACCATGACCACTCTTCTCACCCCTGGTACAGAGCACTAAAGCTTCCAAGGTTTGTTCTCCCTTCAATGGATTCTTGTGCAGCAGTCCAGCAAAGCAATGACAAGCACCCAATCCACCCAGAGCATTTAATAATAGTATTGTTTCATCAACAGTCTCCATCAAGTGGACATTTAGTCATTTTAAACAAAACAAACAATGCCCCCCCCCCCCAAAATACTAAAGCATTATTTCATGCACTGTGTTTTGCTTGTTTCTCTTCCCATTTTGGTGATTCTTTAAGTTTTGTCTCTGTGTTGTTATATTTCAGAAAAATCTACATACAAAAATGTATAAAATTGCTAAACAAGGCTGCTAAATGCATAACAAGCAACCAAAATTAAAATATGCTACTCATCTTTTCAGCCTACTTTCTACGATTTTTTACACTCAGAAGTTAAAAAAAAAAAAAACAAACACCACCACACATTAAACAAAACCATAAATTTTCAGTTAACTATATCAGTTTAAGTAATTAACCAACTGTTTTACTTTTTGTATCATCATAAGCTGGAAGACTAAAAATCAAAACAAAAATCATGACGTATAACATTCAATTCATCCCTGGCATTATTCCATATAAATCAGTGGTATTACACGAGGGATTAATTTGGAACACTGATCTGAATTAGAGCACTGTTGTATACAGCAACCTCATCATAATGCACGCATAAAAAATAACCCAAAACATTATGAGCATCACAAATGCACACCAGTAATTATGCACCTACAAATCTATTTCTGAGCAAACAGAACAGACTATTTCATAGTCTTGATAATAACAATAAGGAATTTCTGCTATTTAGAAAATCAGTACACCTATTTTTCTCAGAAAGGAGATTCAGTAATCATGTTATATACCTGACAAAAGTCCACCAGAAGAATGTAAAGCTCCTCCACAGCTCAGTTTTTATGTATCCTAGTGAAAAATGATCATTGGTAAATTATGCAATGGATCTTCAAAAACTGTTTTACTGTAGTTTTGAAGATTGATTTGAAGTACCCAAGCCTGCTCAGCAAAGGGTGGTCACCACCTATATAATATACAGCAACGCAAACTATTGAATTAATTTCTCCTCTGAGTAGGAAACCACTCACATTTCCCTCGTCTATTCCATACTGTGCCTAGGTCCAGTTTTGCACACAAAACAGGTTGCTCCTGTTCAGCTGCCCTGCTGGCGAAGTTAGTTAGAGGCTGCATCTCCCATCACCGCAGAGGCAGGCAGATGCTCGACCAAAGGCTCCCTCCTGCGCTCAGGGAGCTGAGACCACACAGCGGCAGGAGCAGAAAGGAGCGAATGGAAAACACCGCTCTTCCACAGGCTCACCCGGCTCTCAAACGCGTCTGTAACGTTTAAGGCTGCCTCTGCCTTTCAAAGACAAATCTCTGCCAGGGGCTGGCGTTCTCCATCCAGCTACGGTTTCATTACCCGAAACCGCTGCCCTGCCAGTGCCCTACATAGCACTACACACTCTGCCAGACTGGAACTCATTCGTCATCGCTCGATTTTCCCATGTGCAAGTGACCTGAAACCTTTAAGGCTACCCACAGCCAGCAAGCGAAGTTGCTTAGGAGCTATGCCCTGGCTACGGAGTGGTTAATTTCCTTGTTATTTTCCCCCTTCGAGCCAGATTCTTTCTTGCGCCTCGGGAAGTTGGCCGTGCCCTCGCTGCCCCTTCCCTCACGGAGACCGTGCCCAAGCGCAGTGCTCTCACTTGGGAAGGAAACGCAGGGATTAAATACTAAACCCCTTCCTTGCTCCGGGCTCCGCCGTTGCAACCTCTGGGAGCGCCGCAACCGCCGCGGCGGAGCCAGCGCCGCGCCCGCGCCTCCCGCCCGGCCAGCGGGGCTGGGACCCCCCCGCCGCCGCAGCCCCCGATCCGGCACCAGCGGGCCGGCCCCCCGCGAGACCCCGGCACGGGGCAGGCGGTGCGGGGGCGCTGGCTGTCCCCGCGGCACACTCGCCACCGAAAGGTGGGAGCAGCCCCGATTGCTCCAAGGAGCGGGGGGGAGCTGCTCCCGCGCCGCGCTCCGGACCGGGCATAAGGCAGCCCTGTCCCGCCCCCCCAAAGCGCGAAGTAGAATGTGAACTCTGGCGGTGACAGCAGCGCCAAATGACGGGGGAAAGGGGGCAGCCCCAATTTCTCTCCAGCTACATGTTGCTTTGGGACAGCAAGGGCTGGAGTGCGAGGGTGAAGGTGTACTTGTAACATGCGCCCCCCGGGGATGGGGGGCGGGGGGCAGGGGCGCGGGCAGCACTTACTGAAGAAGATGTACTCGGTGTAGCTGCTCCAGATCTTGTCGTCCCTGTACTGGTTGATAAAGGCGGCCGTGCCGGTGGAGTTGCAAGCCACCATGTGGAAGCCCGCCTCGGACAGCCGGTCGAAGGCTTGCTCCAGGTAGGTGAATTTGAGGTAGAAGCGGGAGGTGTACTTCTCGGGGGGGCGGTCGGGGTCGCGGCTCTCGTTGAGGGTCTCCCCGAAGACCTCCTTGGCCAGGGCGATCCTGCCGCACACCATGATGCGGGCGACGCGGCGGAACTTGGCGTCCGCCTGGTTGTCCCGCACGGTGGTGTAGGAGCCGCGGTAACCCACGGTGAGGAAGCCCGAGCGCTTGTCCAGCGCCGCCCGCTGCAGCCGGTCGCTGCTGCCCTGTGAGTTGCTGTCCTCCAGGTCGCTCTGGCAGCCCTCGTCGTTGAGCGAGCTCTGCTTGGTGACCTTGGGCGAAAGCAGCTTCACCAGGTCGCCCAGCTGGAAGTACTCGGCCTCCCGCAGGAGCCGCTCCTTCTCGGGGAAGTGCTCGGGCAGCGCCAGCTGCTTGTCCCGCAGGTAATCCAGCACGTACCTGAAGAGGAAGCCGTCGCGGTCGATGAAGAAGCGCGCTCGGCTGTCCCTGGGCAGCTGGCGGGCCGCCGCCGGGCCGCCCCGGCAGGGGGAGAACATGGTGGCCAGCGTGCTGTCCGGGACGCTGAGCAGCGTGGAGTGCCTCGTCACGTACACCTGGCCCCCCACGTTCAGCTCCACCACCTCGGGGAACGGCGAGCCCGACGGCCCCGACACCATGTCGCTGATGGGCAGGATGCTGCCGCCCGCCTCCTTCAAAGCCATGGCTGCGAGCGGGCGGCCGCGAAGGAGGGTCTCCCTCCTAAAAAAGCCGGCCTCCCTCCCTGCCTCCCTCCCTCCCCTCCACCCACCCCACCCCTACCCTCCTTCTCCTCCTCCTCCTCCTCCTCCTCCTCCTTCTCCTTCCCCCGGCGCGCCCGGAAGCGCCTGGACGGAATCGCTGCTCCCGCCGCACTCCGGCACGGCGGCGGGCGGCACGGCACCGGGGCGCGGCTCCGGCCCTCACCTGCCCCGCCGCGCCCCCTCGCCGGGACGGGGCGGGCTGGGCTGTGGCCGGGGGGCTCTGGGCTCTGGGCTGGGATGGCCCGGAGCGACCCGACCCGACCCGCGCCGAGCGCTGCCCCCGCTCCGCCTGGCCCGGCCGCTCGCTCCGCCCGGCGGGGGCGCGGGGGCCGCAGCCGCGCTGGCCTGAGGCCGGGGGGCCGCCACCGCCGGCTGCCACTTGGCACAGCGCTGCCGCGCTGCCGGGCCGACAGGGAAGAGCCAAGCCCCTACCTCGGCTCCTCCCCTCGCCTCGGCTGGGTGGCTTTCTTGGTTCGTTTTGGATTCACACACCCCCCACCCCACCCGCCTTTAAAAACCTCCCAGCCTCCCCCAGATCCCTCAGCCTCGCTGATACTGTCGCTCCGATCGGCGCTTGCAGGTGTAAGGTAACGGTCCTGCTTCCAAAAGTGGCATCCAGCAGGATGCACATGGCAGCATTTTTCACCGTCATCCCTGTACCAGCTTGCCTTTACCGTGAGGGAGGGGGGGGGGGGAGTGTTAATCGAGGGCACAAAAGAAACCAGTGTTGCACTGTGCTGGTGGTACAAACCTAACAGGTCCCGGTGGGGCAGGAATGCTGTATTGGGTGTCCTGCTGCTTCGCTGGGGCATGGCACACAGGATCTTGATTCTCAGAGAAGTTTGGCATGCTCTCTAGGCTGACAATGGAATTGGGGTGATTCAGAGCAGAAAAGAAAGTCAGCTGCCATTAGGATCCAGATGCCAGGCACAGATTTTGCTTTGGAATGTGTTAGCATCTGGATCCTTGGCCGTGAAGCAACAAAATTTGTACTCTATTTAAGCAGTAGATTTTTTTAATTTTTACTTATTTGTTTTTAGCAGGAGCACAGCTCACCTGCATCCAGATTTCTGATGCATGTACTTTCAGGCTGTGCTGCTGGAATGTATTAGAGCACAGACTTGTGCCCATGTGTTGGATGAGAAAAGTACGATTGCTCTTGCCAGTAAAAATTGAGGCCTAAACCTGACTGCATTTCTCCGAATACCAGTGCCAGATCCAAGTGTGATTGTTGTGCTGGGTGGTTCATGCATGAGAACACTTTAGCTCTGTTTTTTATAATCCTTTATAAGTTAAGGTTTCAACCCTTAATTCTGCTACATAGGGGCAGGAGCCCAACTTGTTCTTCACTTAAACAAGGATCGCTTCAGGACTGGGGGGAAAAGTGGTCAGTTTGCAGGCAGATACAGCTGCAGTCTGTTACCTCCTCACTAGTGTGTGGTGATCAGGACGACCAGTCATCCAAAGCTTAGTCACCTTCTTTAAAACACTCGCATAGACTTCTCACTTTTAAAGCAGTTACACAGACGTCTCTACAGCACTTCATCCCACCCACCTTAGGCACCTCTTTCAAGGTGGGATGAATCAGTCTACAGTGCTCCTTTCCTCCCTCAATTTGCTATAGACAAACCCTAAATCTATGTTTAGAGAGAACTCCTAGCTTTTACATGGCTAATGCTAGGGAAGGCACGTCCACCATCCACCTGTTGGGTAGGGAGTGTTGGAAAGACTGAGCAAAGACTTCTAGAAAGCTAGATAGTTTGTGGTTCAAACAAGAATTATGTGGGAGCAAAAGGGCTTGTAACAGAGAACAAATGTGCAGGAAAGATTTCTGCAGTGCCCCTTCTTGACCACTTACTGAAACCAATTAATAGTTTTGAAAATGGCTATGACTGTAAGAAACTAAGTTAAATTCTCTTTCCTTGGTTATTTTGTTTGAAATACTCTTAAAGGTCAGAAAAATCATCAAAACTGCTGGGGAACAAGAAAGCAGGGCATCGTCGTTTATTGACCATTTTGTCGTATTTCTTTAGGTTCAAATCCTTGAGACACAAGAGGAGACAGTTTTTATTGTCTTGTTCTTGCCTGTAGGGGATATTGGCACTCCTGAGGATGCAGCTGAAGTGTTTCTACTGATTTTTAAGAGGACAGATTTCATGTCCACCCTCTTCTGTGTAATATGGCATAACAGTTCGCCCATGTCTAAGACAGTGCGTGCCAGAGGACTGCACGGCTGTGACACTGCAGCATCGCACTGATGAGTAGCACTGAGCTACTGCCATACCTAGTGCAGTGCTATTAGCAAGGGGGCATTTGCATTTCTTTCTCATTTTCAGAAGCCCATGGCTGCAGCATAACTGTATCTTAAACCTTCCCTATAGTGACTTGTGTTTGTAATGATATGTAATCTAAGGATACATAGCTAGACAAATGTTAGAGTGAGATCATTTACCACATAGGTTTGCCTAAGTTTGGCAGGTTGCATGGAAGGCATGCATAAAATAATTGTTAACTTATCACTCAGGGAAATAAGAAATTTCTTCTCAGGATTTTCAGGGAAAGAAGGGAGAATCAGTGCTTCATTCTTTCTAGGTTAAACAGCCATTGCCTGAAGAACTCGAAATGTGTGAAATATGCCAAATACTTGCAGGCATTTCTGTATTAAGCTCCTGTTTCCTGCCTATTACTTGGTCAGCTCATGGTTTCCTCTGTGAATAAGTATATGCTAGGCCCAACCTTTGTTTCAGTTGGCAAAAAAAGCTCATATAATCTCCAAAGGTAATTTTTCATAAGAATGGGCAAAGAGAACATATTTGTGTTCTGTGGGGTAAGAAGCATCTTCTCACATGCCTACATGATGTGTAGTGCCAACAGCCTCCCGCAGCGCCATTTGAGTAAAGTCTAAGGCCAGGACAATGAAAATAAGTAAATCTGCAAGTACATAAGTAAATATCCCTAAGCTTCTGCTAGGTGAGGGTTTCTGATGTTTAAAGCAGAGAGAAAAAATGCAGATGTAAATCTGTCATGATCTGTTTCCTTATCTGTGGGAGTGTTTTGAGACAGGGCTGAAGACATCATGTAAGAGATGCCAAATTTATTTTGGCCATTCCATTAGGTAGGGATACCGGTGTAAGCAGCAGGCAACACCACCACCCCCTTGGAAAGCAGCCTGGAGGGGCACAGGCAGGACATGTTCCTCAGCAAAAAAACTTCTTTGCACTGTAGTCCGTGCCCTGGAATCAGCCAGTGTGCTGTTTCAACTAGGCTACCTGATACATTCAGACTTACCTGAGAGAGTCATGCTGAGAGAGGGGGAAACAACAGAGAAGAGGGTCAGGAAGATCATCCAGACCCTACCAGGGTATCCTTATGAAAAAATCATGTAAATAAAAGTATACATTTACTGCTGCTCAGAATGTCCAGTTCTCAAATGGAAATTAGAATATCAGGGATTAATACATTTACTTGGCTTATTGCTTAGTCAGGTTTTGAATTGATATACTTGGCAAAAGGTAACCTTTTTTACATTTTAAAAACGCTTCAGTAATCTCTTATGAAATTGTACTTGGTAAAAACTGTTAAATGTAGTGTTTAGAGTTTCTGAGAAGGAGAGAGGTGCCAGAGTTTCCTTCACAAGATAATTGTTTTAAAAACACACTTCAGCATTATTAAAAAAAAATAAATTCACTAATACGATCCAAGGTGATTCCTACCATTTATTTAATGTCATTGAATAACATGAAATGAAGGATACATAATCACTTTTCAAATTAAAGTGTAAAATACATCCTATATTTCTACTGGAAATTAACAACAAAGTAGAGGATAATTCATAGGAGAAGAACAAACACTGAAACTGGACACTTCATTTGAGGTTCTTAGAGAGAGAATGACAAAAATTTTGTCATCCCAGCAAGTGGGTAAATTAGGTGAACTTTTTTTAGTAAGAAGATTCTTCTGGCAGACTCACAGTGAAGTCAAAGGGAATTGTCCCTTTGTCCTGAATTGCAAGATCAGGCAAGAAGAGTAGTTCATCATGCTGAAAAAGTTCCAGATGATTACTATGAGTGAGTATGCAATAATTACAGAAATCACCTAATAAGCATTTAAGATGATTATGTTGTCTTTCAAAAATTAATCAGCCTCGGAGAATGACATTAAAATTGTAGACAAGAGTGTGACAAACTGCCAGCAGAATCGTATTTCTAACACTGCTGTACTCTGGCTCAGTAAGCTTTGGAAGTTTTGGCCACTTTCATCATCCTCTCCCCTTTTTGGTAGTAATTTCTGTCATTTTGCTAGTTATTAATATTTTCCTGTTAAGAATTCTTAGATCTTACTTGTTCCTTTATATCTTATTCTCTGTTGTCAACAAAGCATCACTCCGAAGAAATGGCTTTTCTAAAGACTGAGCTTGTCAATATTCGATCCAACAGTCATCACTTCAATATGTATGTTATGTTTGTTCCTTGTTAGCTCTTCTCCATACTACATTTTCCTTCTAGTCCCAAGATTCATCTTTTTTGAATCTTAAAGGTATTTATATATAACATTGCATTATTCCAATATGATTGGATCTCTGTTCTACAGGAATTTAGAAATGGTTTTATGTAATTCTCAAAGTTAAATGGAAGCATTTGTACGTGTAAAATCAGTGCTGTGGGAATTTGTACATTCAGGACCTGAACAACATTGCATGCATTTAGGTTAGTATTATAGATTATTTAGGTACACTGCTTGGACTGAAATCGGAAGAAATAAGTCTGCATGCTGGATTCTGAGTCTATGGGAACTTTCTTCTGTACAGTCCATAGTAATTCATTGCTCTAATCCAAGTTGAAACATAGGAAGTTGTTATTAAGATTTCAAAGATGGTGCATTCTCAGGAAAGAAAGGTTTGGTGAGAAATTTTGACAGTCGGGTTAATCAAGAAAGAATTTAGCAAGCTTTGCTTCCCAAGGACGGGAAGCTTCAGTCACCAATAGCTAGCGTATCCATTTTCTGACAGTATTTACGTAGGTTACCACTGTGAAGTCGGCTCTGTCATACTGTGGCTGAAGTGGTTTGTTTAAATTATTCATAGCAACAGCTGCATTAGCTTTACCTGATGAGTTCTTTGGGTCCAGAGTAATTTACAAAAGTTAAAATACAGCCTGTTCTTTCATACTGTAGCTGTTTGGAGTGTTCCCTACACTATGTTACAATACCAAAGCAAAAACAAAAGAAAGAACAATCCCAGAAATTATAAGCCAGTCTAGCTTCATTTAAAATATTTCAATTCTACTATTTTATCCAAACATACATGAGAATAATTTGATATTTTATGTTATTGGATTTATTCCATAAAAAAAAAAAATGCACAATTTCTTTTCCATCAAGATTACACTCAGAATTAGCATTCCCAAATAACTTAGGCTCATAGCTCCATTTCGGAGCAGAAATGTGTCTTCTATGTGAAGTTACACTAACCTAAATTTAACTAAATTCTAACTGCAATGTATTAAACTCTACATTTAGCGTATTCTGCATATGAACACCCCCATAGCAACAATCTATTATCTTGCTGTTAATTAGGCCTAATGGCCTGAAAAGTTATGCGTGTATCCTGAGTATGACAATGACTTTTTTCTTACTTTTCTCAGTGTGGGCTGTACTTAGCATTTGAATGTACTATTTTTTTCCTTCTTCATTCATTTATCTTTTTCAAAAACATTTTTTGAATGCTGATCAATGTGAAGTGATCTCCATAGAAGTACTGCGTATTGATGTTCTGCTCAGCTGCTCATTTCTTTCTTATTCTCAAGCAGCAATTTCCCAAAGCCTGCTAAAATTAGCAGCTCAACCGAACACATGTATATATCTGGTACCGTATTGTTTCATTATAGTGAAGTTAGGTTATATTTCATTAACACCCGGCTCCTGAATATTAAAGCGTATAATATGGTCACTTGGTATAGCAACAGATTTTACGTAATCATGCGCCTTTTTGCTGTCATTGGAACAGAGAATCTCATATTCTCTTGCCACCACTTCTTTGTGAGCCTAAGTTAAATCAAATCGAGAAACCTCAGGTGCCGATAGGGCATGGGTGTAGTGGTACAGACTTGTCCTGGAGCAGCTACAATCTGACTGTAATTGTTCAGTCAATGAAGATTTTGATTTTCTTGTATTTTGGTAGACTCTACATAATCACAGCTCCCTTTGGCTTCAGCTTGTGTTTTTGGTATTCCGGAGTTCTGATAAGTAGGCACTTAATGTCTGAGTGGGTATATATCTACAGCCTAGCACACAGAAATTAATGCAGCAGTGTTTATTTCAGGAACTCCCTACAGTAGTACAAATTATGGCTCCACTAAACTCAGTATAGATTTTTCGTTTTTGCTGTAGGTTATCTAATATTGGAATGGACGATTGTAACCATCTTTTCCTTCCTCATTAAGGGAGAAAATATCAAAGAAAATAAAATACACAATACTTTTCCAGTATAAGATTGTACTTGAGTTTTTAAATACATAAAACCAAGAAATCTCCTGTTTCTGGTAATATCCTAACTTGCCATATTGTATGTCAACATTCCTGTTGGCTAAGTGAAATACTTAAGGCCAGATTTATAATAGAATATACATGAACCTATCCTGATTCACTGAAATTAATATGAGTGAAGTGCCTAAACAGGAGATAAGTGCTTCAACACCATTTGGCACGGGACATATAAACACTTCTGCAATCTTTGGCTATGATGAGAGTACCAATCAATGTAAAAGTATTCACATGCAATGCAGGATCAGAGGGTACACTAAGTCTTTGCTTCTGTGTCAGTTATATAAAGATGTTTCTTAAAGTATGGAAAAATATTTATATAGAGCATAAAATAATTAATAATGCTTTAGAGCTTACTGTCTACTCATTTAATTCTGCAAGAGATGAAATAGCACAGTAAAATATGAATGTTTGTAACTTCCATATATTTTTTCTTCTTTCTTTGTGTACTTGATATTTTCTTCCTGATGTTCCACTGAAGGACCAAATCAGAATATAAAGACAGAATTTCTTTGTCATGCAGGGGACTGCATTCACAAAAGCAAGCTGAAGATAATGAATGATACCTTTAAAAGAAAATTTATTAAAGTGACAGGACTCCAAAGAATAGCACAGAAATTAACACATGTGAATGCAAAAGTCGATAGTAGGTACTAATAACAATGTACATTTGATTTTGCAGCCAACAAAATTGTTGGCGCTATCAAACTAGTATTAACAAAAGCCATAAAAGAAAAAGAATAAGGTAAAATTTTTAGTGGTGGCTGCCCAAAAGAATTTAGAGATGACTGCCTCCCATGTCTGAGAAGACAATAAATAATAATAATAAAAAAAAAGTCAGGATTTTCACAGCTGTTAGGGAAAATAGGCAAAACCAGACACATGAACACATAACACCATAAAAGGCATATTTCAGTTGAGATGCTTTACCGCATTATTTTCTCTTAGTCATGTTGATAGTTTATAGCTGTTCTATGTTGCCATTGACAGACTTTTTTTTTTTTTTTGTAAGGAACAATCATATTGACAGGCATATATAAAAATATATATATTCTTTATACTAATGTATGGGATGTAAAATGCTGTTAATGACCTGTACATAACTACTTCACTGTTACAAGGGTTTTATATCAAAATAGGCAATTGTATTATATATATATATTTAAGATATTAAAGGTCACGCAACTGCCCTGTCTACTGTGAATTACTCCTTCAATTCCTGCTGACACTTTCTGATATAATATATTGAATGAGGGAGGAAAGACTTCTAGAAATTATTTGAATGCATCAGTAACCCAGGGATTTTTTGGTATTCTACTGTTAGAAGAACACCTTATCATCAATAAGGCAGTATCTTATAGACAGCTGAACTGATTCAAGCAAACCGAGATCTTTTCCTGAATGTGCCCTCTCTAACAAATATGTATATAGGAAAGATGAAAACAAAAAGATGGAGTAAATGCTAACAGGAAAACATTATTATTTTTTTTTGTGGTGGAAAAGTGCTGTATAGGAGATTAATGGGGAATTTACAGAAAATAATATACAGTAACATAAGATCAATAATAAAAGGCTGTTAAAGTGCCTATGCAAAAATAGAAATCTAACAAAGTAGGTAGGAGAATGAGAGAGCTAGTCATATGCAGAGAAGTAGGATATTACAGGCATAACTTAAATCTAGCTCGAAGATTACATTAACTGGGCTATTAACAATAAAAGATACAGATTAGATGAAGCCAGCAGAAATGTGAAATGGGAAGTCTGTGAAACGGGAAGCCTGCATCTTCTTCATGAGCAACAGCCTTTAGGAATGAGACTACTCCATCCCCTTTTACTTAGGGGCAGAGAACCTGGAGAAAGGTAAAAGAACGTTGTAATACCAGCTTAAATCAGCCAGCAAATTCAATGCGGAGAGGAGATGTTTGTGTTTTCCTTCCATCTGGTCCACTCCCCACTATGAGAGAAGGCGGGGGGAAGGGGGAGGGGGGCAAAGGCTTCCCTTCTGCATCTTTTCCCACAGCAGCTCTTTGCACAGGCATCGATTTGCTTGCTCCTTGAGCAGAGAACAGTGGCAACCTGGTCATTCCTCAGGCTGCAGTGTCATTTGGGGTTGGATTTGAATTGGTGTCAGAAAATAAACTAGTTACGGGAATATTCTATATTTTGCCTTCTCCAGAAACAACAGCTTGAGTGTGAAATGACTGAGTAAATGAGAAGGCATATGGAAAGGTCAAGAGAGCTGTAAGAGTAATGGGAGATTTTCTTAATCTAGTCATAGGTTTGCAAGACTCAAGTGGAAGAAATGAAGCTGGAAGTGTGTATGTGGAGATAAAACACAGCCGCTATTTTCTACGTAATAAGTTTCAAAACATTTTTAGCACAAATATGACTGGGAATGACAAAACACACAAATATGGAGATGTAAGTATAGAGTATATCAAGCATAAACCTGAGATTGAAAGAAAAAATAGAGGTGAAACAGAGATGTGCCCTATTAAACATCAAACCAACACATTTCAGGAACTAATAATTAAAATCCAATGGATTGAGGTACTAGGGAATACAAAGAGACTTCCATACAATCATTGAGTATACTAAAGGTACTCGCTGCTTCCAGTAGGTAATAAATGTAATATAAATACCTATACATAAAGTATACATAAAGTGTTTAAACAGAATTAAGAACATGGCCAACTAATTTTGGATTTCACTAATAAACCTTGTCCTAACATTGGTTTCAGTTTTATGAAGTACATTTCATATTATAAATTATGAAATGCTACAGATGTCGCTCATTTTTCCATCTGCTGGAAATTGGGAGTTGAAGGATCATATTCCTAAACCCCACAAAACGTTCAGATCTTCAAACTGACTTTTTTTAAAAAAAAAACTTTATTTATTTATTTGTTGTGTATGTTGCAAATGCATCTTAAACTTGTGGTTGGCAGTCTGTATTCTGTCAGCTCTTAGGGTCACCAAAAGGTGACTAAGGTAAGCAGAATTAATGCTATGAGGTTGAAGTTTACTATGTAATAGGTCATACTGCTTTGCAGGGGATGCTAATCAAAAAAAGTTGAAACCATCACCTTAGCTGAATATAAGATCTATCTTCCTCACAACAGGTGGAAGAGGCTTTTATCATCTCAGAGCTTTTTGTAATGTAAAACTATTAAGTAAGGTCCTCAGTTCTATTGTGGGACGTTTGCACCACTTGGGTAACAAAGGGTACTGTAGCAACAACTGTGGCAACTCTATGCAGAAGAATCTATTCGATAATTCTTCACTTCTCCCATCTATTTTTGCTATACAGACATCTGTATGATGTCTGCTTAGATATAAAAGCTAAATGAAAGGAAGAGAAAAAGGAGGCATTTGTTATTTATGATGTCTGTCTTCTGAAGCAACCGCTATGCGTACTGAAGCCTAGCTTCCCGGGAAGTAGCTGAACATAGTCTGCTGATGGGAAGTTTTGTTTTCCTTTGCTTCTGCACATGCAACTTTTGCTGTTGGTTCATTAAACTGCCTTTATCTTGACCCATGTGGTTTTTTTGCATCTTATTTTCTCTCCCATTCTGCTGAGGAGGGAGTGCTAAAGCGGCTTGGTGGGCACCTGGTGTCCAGCCAAGGTCAACCCATCAAAATATGGTATGCAGTTCTTCAAGGGTACCATTAATTCAGAGTAGTTCAGAGGGTTTTTAAAATTTTGCAGTTGCCTACATTAACCTAAAACTAACTTTATTTCTTATGTGTTTTAGTGTTGTGCAAAAATTACTGCAAACACCTTTTGTAACTGAATTGAAGAAGGAAGCAGAAAAAAACTTCAGTATAATTTCGTGGATTATTTTTTCAGACTGTGATCTACATGAATACTTACATGCTTTTTCTTGGTTTAATTCCTTTCTGCCAAGCTGATGACAGGTTTTTCTTGCACACACAAGAGCAACTTCACCTTTCCGAAGTGAAATATATCTTATTTCTAAGATGCATGATAGAAAAATAGAATTGTGCTAAGGCACAATATGATAAAGGAGCATATCCTAATTATTTAGCCCAGAGAGACTGTATTGCATGTATATCAGAGAATAATTTGTCCTACAGTATCGTGTTTCTATCTGGGAGAAAAAGCACACCTTTTTCAGTAATATTAAACAAGGAATGAGTGTGGCCAAACTTTGTACGTGTGGAAGAAATATGTTCTCAACCAGTTTATTCATCCTTTAGGCATTATGCTGTAGCATATAGTCAACTTTCTACTACATAGCTAGCTAATCATACAGGCTGTTTCAGATGGAGTAGAGAGGGTGACTGCCATCCATGCATTTTTACTAAATTGAAAGAAAATTTGTTGGTAGTGTCAAATTCATATTCATAATACCTGTCGTTGAGAGCAGCCTACCTAGGAGCACATAACACAACATCTTAATGGTCTCATGACCAAAGAATTAACACCTTTAAACTCTTGTATCTGGAAGAGGGTAGAGACAAAACACCTTTGGTCTTCTTGAAAGCTTCCCAGTATAGTTTTCTTATGCTTAGTGTTACTTGTATTAGTTCAGTAGTGATAATAGGCTCAGGACATACATCAGGATGCACACTGGCAAGAGAAGCCTACTGTTGAGGAGAGGTAATAAATTATGTGGTGGACCAGATGTATTCCTGATAGAGCAGTGCATCAAATACATTTTCATACTGATGGGTAATAATACTTCCTAAATAGTTGATTGACTACCTAGTCATTGGGAGGCATATTCCTAGAGAAGAAAGTGATTGCTTTCAATAGCATGGAACTCTGTGTCCCACTGATCTCTAAGAATGACCATGTGGAGACAAAAAAGGAGAATGCAGCAGAATAGGACTGCAGAACAGAGATTTTTCCCTTAGAGACTTAAAAAGCAAAGAATTTGAGTGAAAACCTAGCCCCCTTGATATTAGCTACAAAACTCTTACTTACCCTGATAGGATTTTTCCTGAGAAATCTAGAGTGTATCTCAACTAGAAGTTTGGGTTGGTTTTATTTTTTTTAAAAAAAAAATCCAAGTAGACAAATTCGTAGTTATTATAATGCAGAACAATAAAGACTTTAACTCTGGTATGAAATAACTGCTTTCTCATCCTCATCCTTTTCTAGACCAATGCTGGCTTGAGGGGATTTGTTACACTTGGATGAAATATGTGAGACAAAAAGCTCAATGAATCATGCAAAAAAGCAGTGAAAGTGCTAGGAGGTGCAGAGGGAAAGATTGCCTGTTAGAGAATTAAATAGATGGGAGAGTGGAAAGGAATATTTTTTGAAAACCTAATAATATAACCTGAAACAAAAACCTCCAACTCTACAAAAATATACTCTAGAGACATTAGGAAAAACTAATTTAAATGCCATTTTTCCATGTCTTGCTTTTGTAGAGGTGTATGTCTGATCTTTAGTTATTAATGATGATATCCTCCCATGTTAAGAACCAGTACTGGGCCTATGTACTCCTTAAATCTCACTTAAACCTTCCAAATTGGGTCTGAGACAATAAAATGTTGTGCACTGTAGTGCATAATGCCATAGAGCGCATTTTCCATTTTTTATAATGAGATTGAAATACAAGTCATTTTTTCTTCAAATGAGCAATAAAATCACTCTCGCCACGGGTCAACAAGGCTCCATTGTTTTGTTATCACCTGCATGCTTTAGGCAAATATTTCATTTCATATTCAGTTGCTATATTGCATAGGCTCGTTATACAGAGAGTTGTCTGAGTTAGGTTACATTTATATTCAAATGACAAGACATGATTCATTTTTTAAAAGATCCTTTGATAGCACTAAATAGCCTGATTAGAAATATATCATTATGGTACATTATGTCAACCAAATCTTTATGAGGCAGCATTCAGACCGCCTTTAATGTTTATCTTCAGTGACGTCCAGAAACTGAGACAGAAGCCAAGCATGGTCATGCCGAGAATGGAAATTTGAGGAGTCTTTTTAATTTATAATAAACACACCCAGCTGGGAACACAGCTGCTAACTAAGGAGCCAAAGCTCTAGCTTCCTGCTACCTGGGAGGGTCTAATTACAAAACCCACCTAGACCAGCTCTTCAAAACTACAAATGCAGGGTCAGGATTAATTTAGGCATGGTCCAGAATGCTATCAACATAACACATCTAAAACAACATTGTATCACTAAGCGGTGGGGATATTTTATACAGTAATACAAATCCAAACAGCTATTAAATGAAGCTAAGGTAATGTACTTCCAGGGGTGTTTAACTTAAAAATCCTAACTGACCCAGTTTGCCTGATCTCCTCTTACAAAGACATTTGGGAGACAAAAAAAAAAAAAAAAAGAAAAAGGACACCAAGCCAATCCACAGTCTCTTCTTAAAAGCAGAAGTTTAACACGTAAACAGAATAATAGCCCTTTTCAGTCCGATTTATTTATCAGATCTCATTAAATGAAGATCTAGAAAATCAGATAGAAAAGTACTACATATAGGTACATCTTCCTTATTCTTGTTATAAAAAGAAATGTTTTGATAAACTAGGAAACAAAGTTGTCTTCACTACATTTAGATATTCTTGTAATTGCAGCGCAATTTCCCACATTTTGAGAGCTTTTAAGATAGTACAGAAAAATGATTTTATAAAAAATAAAGACTGAATTTAATTAGTATTTAGTGAGATGCCAACAAACAGGGATCAGTTGTTCCAGTAGAAGGAACCCTACCCCTACTCCAGAAATCTGCAAAAAGTTTCCTTTGCTTTGTATGCATCAATAACTGCATTTCTTTATTCATTTAGCAGAAATGGCCAGACTCTGTGAGCCCCTTTTCCTCCACAGAATCATGAACATTATATCAATCAGGTATATTTTATCATAGATTTGGCCATGGGGATTAGTATCCAGCAATTAAATCTGTATTTTGGATGGAATTTGTCTTCCAGCTTTTCTGATTAAATCACTCCATTTTATCTTTCCTCTTTCTGTCCATTTCTTTTTTTTTTTCCCCCTAGTGTAGGATACTTTATAAACACTTTAAAAATTAAAAGTTTAGTTATTGTACATATGTTGTACAGTATAAAAGAGAACAGGCAAGCCAATTAAAGACCAAATATGGCTGTTAAAGGTAACAATATGAACTGAATATGTTTTGTCCAATGAGTAGATCCTGCATGCATGCTTAGTATATCAGTAAAGTAAATAACTAGTTAGCAAGTGATGGATGAATGGTGAAAGATGGTAACCAAGAGAAGGATGCATGATAGATGGGCAGTAAGATTCGTTCTAAATTTTCTCTGGTTCCTGCCTTACCTATTCCCCCATTCTGCACTTTTCTCTCCTGTCACTCTCCTCTTACTACCTGCCCCTCTCCTTAAAGTTTCAGGGACCTCCCACTTTTCTATGGAAGTGTCAGGAGACCTTCTATAGGAGCAACAGGGGAAAATGCTATTTTCCTTTCTTCTTTACTTCAAGAATTGGAGGAAATGTTTGTAAGAAGGGCAAATCCTTCCTCTGTGTCCCCACCTCCTTTTGAACTTGAAAAGCAGGAGGAACCAAGAAAGGACAGACAGTTGTCCCAGAAGAAAATAAAAAATTTCTCCCTTTTTAGAACAGACTG
Organism: Falco naumanni; assembly: GCF_017639655.2. Taxonomy (NCBI): domain Eukaryota; kingdom Metazoa; phylum Chordata; class Aves; order Falconiformes; family Falconidae; genus Falco; species Falco naumanni. Next base: position 56,078,476 of record NC_054054.1, read on the forward strand.
CTGTTTCACGACTTACATGCAGGAAGTCCAAGTCAAAAACCTCCACAGAAACCCTCTAATGCTCTTACTCTGGGATTACTTTGTATGGCACTTCACCAAACAGTGAGGCATGCAAAGTTTCCTTGAGGGGGTGAGGAGATTTCTTTATCCCTTAAAGCATTTTGATGACTCCTGAGTTCTATGGCTCCAACAGTCTGAAGATTCAACAGTATGTGACAGAAGTCCTGTAGGACATCAAGAAGTGGCATGGTCCACACTGTCAAACCTCCACATGACATGCTGTAATGTGCTTTTTGAGCACTCTGTTCTCCTGCAGCCGCAGAAGGGCATCATGTTCAGACAAACTAAGGCAATGTTTGCATGCCAGAGCTCTGTTTAAATGAGATTTGGATACCCCCTATAACTACAAATCACATCAAAAGGGTAGGTTGATCCACATTGATTTTTGGTATGTGGATTTATAGTCACCATGGTTTTGAAAAATGTACAGCGCTAAGATAATATGTCTAAAGTGCTTATGGTCTTTTCCTTTGTGTTCCATCACAAGGTCATGACAACAGCAGTTCAGGCATCTATCTTTCAGACAATTTAAAACCTTCACCATAACTATCACTCTTATCCTCTCCAATCACTTGCATTTTCATTTTCATTCAAAATCAGAGTTGACGTCCAGGTATTTTTCATATTCATGCATCTATCATGAAAGGATACAATTCTTTCTTGCAGTCTGCTCCCCAGCGTGGTTTTTTTCCTTTATTACAGTTACAAAGAAAATAATTTTCTCAAGCACTGTGTTAACTGCAGTTTTGCCCGGTCTTCCCATTCTCACAGACAGCCCCAACATGTTCTGGCACGCGTTCCCACAGCTGCCTCCACCACTCACCATGGGGGCTCTTTGACGGCTGGTCTGAACATGGCTCTGATGAATGTCTGGGGAAGCACCTGCAGACTTAAGCGGCTCTGATGAACACCCTGGAAGTGAAAGGGAAACAGTTAGATGGAAGAGAACATTATTTGCCCTTCTGCCTAGTTTCCTACCATGAAACTACATTACAAGAGGGTTCAGGACTCAGGAATAGATTCTGACTTATGAAAATGCAAGGCACACAGACTGTATATGCATTTGCAAGTGTGTTGTGTAGGATCAGAGGATAAAAGCAACTTTAATCTTTTTTATTAATTAATCAGCTGCAAATCTGCTTCTTATAAGTACATACGATTTCTATTATCTTCTTTCTAGGCATCAGATTCCTATTGATATTAATAAGAATTATGTGAGCTTAGCTATGGTGATATTAATTTAGTTATAGAAAAACATTTTTCTGTTCTAAGTAATTTAACTGTAATTTTCTAGGACATATATGTACCCTTTTTTCATCAGTAGATGTGCCTGCGGTTTGCACTAATGCTTGCTAAAAACAATATGGTATTTATTTCAACATACTATATAGACAACCCTTATTTCCTTATTATTCTTATCACTTGCAACAGCTTGATTCTGATATGTGATACATATGTACTTCATTGGAAGGATTCCATACTGAAAATTTCCTCCCATAGAAAACAGAAATACAGATGCAAAGTGTTGTTTTCAGTGACTCATCTATTTCTACCAATTTCTAAAACTGTATCAAACTGTTATTGCCAGGAGTTATAATTCCCTAGCCACACCTTACATATGTGTCGCCCTAAAGTTATGCTTGTTTAGGACCTTGATTTCTGCTGTAGATGGATGGGGGTCATAACTCTGTTAATTGTTCAACAGGCTCAGATAAATTTCTACCAGTTGTTACCAGTATAGTAATGGTATAGGCAGAAAGAAGTCAGGATCCCACCAAACCCTAGCCTTCCAAGTATTTCTTGCTTATTTAACATGGGAAATAACATTCCCATTAAATCTGTTTTGTACTTACAGCCAGATGATATCTTCCTGGTGCGACTGGTACACGGAGGACAGTATAGCTCTTACATTCCCTCCTTTACACAGGCATATATGTGACAATCTTCCATCTTGTTTTTAATCAAGGGAAAACTCAGGCAAAAAAAAATATGCAAGACTAAAATCTACTTTAATCTACTGCAGAGATTAAATGGTGAAGGTATCGTTAATGGTACTTTGTTAGTTTTGAGGAAGGTTGTTACAGCAGCCAAAAGACACACACCTATATATCATAGAGCAGCACAACATCTAGCAAAAAACGCTTGATGCTGCCAGCTTCCTGGTAAAAATCCCTCTTAAATCACAATAAAAGACTCAATCCCTAGCATAATACTTTCTGAAAAGAAAAATATGGCCTGCCAGTATCCTGCCTTAGCTGGGAGGTAGGGAAGATTTCATTCACTGTTTATCAGTGTTTATGTCCATGCCCTTTCTGTACAGATGGAAATGTAGTGAAGCAGAAGCTATTTGGGGAATATAAGCAGGCTGGCAAAGACTTACAGCAAGATATGAGAATAAAAGGCTCAGTCCTATGTGTTAGAAATGGCAATGCAAACTAGCTCCAAATCTGGGATGAATCCTTCTCTTTTTCAAGTGCTGTTAGGTTTATTTTTGCACAGCTTCTAGTCTTGATTTTCTATTAATAATAGTTCTTAATCAAATGGTTGTTTTATGTTTCAGTTACGGAGAGATGGATAGCTGAACAAGAAGGAAGAAAAATAAGATGTTACATTACTGTGTCTGAAGGTCTGTTGAACTTACATAAGACTGTTTAACCTGCCAGTGTCAGTGGTGGCTTCTAGCATGTATTTATCTGGCTTTTGTATTTATAAGTAAGCTTGATGTCTCCCGAGGGACTGATGCAGTGTGACCTTGGATGAGAGAGGATATTTTGTTTTCTACTAAATATGGCATATCTCTGCAGTCTTTCACAAGCGTATATTTCAAAATATTGGAAAAAAGAATTGAAATTATTAAATGCACATACCCAAGCATGCATAGGTAGTTTTCCTTGAAGGCTAGGTAAGTCATGGATCCACAAAACAAAGGCAAGAAGAAACCCCTCAGACCCCTCTGCACAGCTCTACGGTGTTGGAAGTCAGTGCTTGGCACGTGCAGCTAAGCCTGACAACAGGCAGGCAAGGAAGGCGAGCAAATACATGGATGTGCTGCAGTACCCAAGCTATTAACTTCTCTGGGTTCTGCCTTATCTTTGACATTGCCCTTCCTCCACCTTACACGTGCTGCCCGAAGGCTCACCCATGTGCATTGCACTATGATGCTGCCCCACATCTTACGCTGCTCTCTTCCAGAGGAAAGCCTGCTTCAGAGTGGCTGCCTCTGGCCCTGGCACAGAGACTCTTCTCATCTGCTTAGCAAAAGTAAAGGGTTGAGCTGAAGCAGTTAAAGTAGGCATCTTGTTATTTAATTTAAAACAAGATGAAATGCAAAATAAACGCTGACAGTGACATGTGTGTTTTAGGACAGAGTATCTCTGGAGTCCCTTAAGCCCTTCACAATTAAAACATCATGACAGATTTTAATATTTTGGAATCTGTCCCTTTCCCTTACTACTTCCACAAAAACCTTGAAGTTCGATATAAAGTAAAGTTTTTAGGTCATCTAGTCTGTCCCATGCCAGGCTTGGATTATGTTCACTGGTATTATGCCAGTTTTCTAGCCACCTCCAGAGCAGCAGCTTATTTTTTCTCTTTGTCAAGGATAGTGTTTTACTGGCAAGAGTAGTACGAAAAAATATACTGCAGTATTTTCTATGGAGGCCAGCCAAAAAAAAAACAACCACGGAGTAAGGGAAAGAGACTGAGAAGACAGACAAAGAAGGAAAGAATGAAATAGTAAAGAAGGAAAGAAATATGGCAACAGCACAGGAGAATAAATGAGACATTAAGAAGCAAACAGAAAATTAGCAGAGAAAACAGCAAAAATCTGAAAAGAAAAAATTCTTAAAATAGAATTTATTGGTGAAAAAAGTAGGCATTTTTTTTTTAATCCTAAAATAGAGTTATGTTGGCATACAGTTGCTAGAAAGGAAATAAGATAAGAAAAATTTGTCATCCTTTTATTTTTTTTTTTTATTCCTTGGTATTTTCCTGTCCTGTACCAATTAAATTTTGTGCCACTTCTTTTTTTCCTGAGTAATTTCTTTTCTCCTTTTTAGCCAGGTATCTTGAGCAGTATTTATCTAGATTATTGGGGCATCCCCTTGCTACTGCTTTCTTGCTGTGGTGCAGCAACCTTCATTATGCATCAGTGCAGTAATTTATTCGTAACACAATATCCACAGTCTTTGGCTATCTAGTATGAACATCAGTTTTAACACATATCTTTTAAGTGGTTTGGTTTTTTTCCTGTTCAAAGAGATGGAAAATAATAAAAGGGACTCAAAGAGTGTATGAGAGCAAAACGAATAACAATCTATTTCAAATGAAATGAGAATTACTAGTAACTTGCTTACCTTCGGATAATTGAAACAATATCCAAATTTTCATTATTAATCTGGGCATACAAGTGCAGGACATTCAAGTATGGGCAATAATTCTGAATCAAACCTCTTCTGTAAAAGTATTAATTGCTATTATAGCATATAGCTATAATCCAAGTTTGTCAATATATACAAAGTCATTATCAGGAACAGTAAAAAAATGGACTCTTGCCAAGATAATCAAGATTAATTTTCCAAACTTTATTTCTGTTAACTATCCTTAAGTTTCTCTGCTTTGCTGAAATGTATTTTTTGTAATCCCACATGCAAGGGTGACATCGTAGCCATGAAAATTTTGGACGTTCATAAACACCTTGCTTTCTGTCTCAGAAAATTTTGCAAAAAACTATGTCATGAGCATTCAATTCTGATGCACATGTGTACATCTGTACCACTCTGACACCACAAAACTACAAAATACTTCACAGTATATGTAGAAAATTACTATTTGTATTGTAAGGGTTAAAAAGGAGAGTCCAAAGATTCATTGATGTCCCAGAGCCATGTAGTGACTGGGAATTTGTCAGGTGAAAATTCGCAGGACATCAATTCTAGTTGCTTGTTATTACAGGCAAAGACATCAAACGAAGTCTTTTAGATTCCCCTCACAGATAAAACCTCCATTTTTTTTTCATGGCAACAATACATTGGCATCTTATCTTTATCTGTTGGCATGCAATGAGTTAATAGAAAAGCAAGTATTTCTACTACTCTGTCATTTCCAACAGAAGACCCACTGTTTGCAGAAGAAATTCTTGCTTTAAGCCCTTAAGTTCATGCCCTAACTTTTAGTATAGTTAAACTTCAGCTTTTCTTTAGCCTACGGTAACGTTTTGAATATAATAGTCCAGTCCTTCTCTAAACTGAAAGTATTTCACATCTGATGTACCCACATTTTGCAGCAAGAATTGTGGAACCACTATCAAAGTTGCAATACAACCAGTATGACTTTTCTAATACAGATGAGTTTTATAGGTAGGGAATTGTTTTGCTGCTTGCCTGGCTGAGACTGCAGGATTTGTCTTCCCTTCAAAAACAGTGGCAACTGAATCCAACAACAGAAAACTCTGTCTCACACATCAGTGTCAGTAGTTCTTTTCATTTCATCTTTCAAAAACTTTTCCTGGTATTTTTTATCACAATTGGTAAAAATTCAAGACATGTCTGCCAAATAACTTTCTCACAATATGTGGCCAGCCAAAAGAGCTGGTTTTCATACACAAGCCGCCTAGCTGAGAGAACCAAACCTGCCATGGTAGCGGACCCTGCTGTCTGAAGTGTTGGTGGGGAAGGGGCATGAATGAATAGGAATTCTCGAGAAGCTTTCCAAGAAACACATTGGCTTACAGGTAAAAAAATACAGCAGGCCCTTCAAATATATATATAAATAAAATAAAATTAAAATAATATTATAAGCTCTCAAAACTTATCAACCTGCTTTAAATATCTGAAAATGTAAATCCTGCTAAATCCCACATGTGCCTGCCACCAGACACAGCGACTGTAACGCAGTACAGCATTGATTTTTTTTATTTTTATTTTTTTCCTGTGTGATTTTGCTTCTAGTATCATTTTTCTCCTAACATTTCTCTAGGTTAGCATCTCTGAGGTAGTTTCATTAGTGGTAACAACAGTGGGAGTGCTGTTTCAAGCACAAAATAGTAACCACTTAAATAACACGCTGCTTACAGCAGCTTAGCACAAACCAAGGTAAGATAATATAGTGGTCAAACTTCCCATAGCCATTACAACTTGCCTACATTTATGCTCCATTCTACATGCTGAATAGAGTCCTCAGGACAAAGCCGAAATGTTCAGGTTGTTGCTTAGATACTACTTTCACAGGCTTCATATGAAAATTCTACATATACAGGCAAATAAATAGATAAGAGTTAATAGGCTGAACCCACAATGGACAAACAAAAATCACTTCCTTTGCACTATATTTGGGAATGGAAAAAACAAATGTGGAATACTGGGATGCTGGGATGCCTCCTCCATGCACAGATGTTTGGGGCCAATCTATCCTAATGAAAACAGGTTACATGAATTTGCATTACCTTGGGTCACTTGGTTTATCTATGTGTATCCTTGCTGTATAGGGTATATACCTGGATATCATGTTTGTTTGCTTATACAGGAGTCTGTTATAATCTGTGATCTCGCAACAAGAGATCAAAACCAAGGTCAGATGCTGAAGTTAGAAAATCACCTTAGTCACATACACTATGGGCTTTATTTTCTAACCCAGAGGAGTTAAATTTGCAATGGTTCACATATTCTACTCAGAATGCCCAAATTATATCTAGTGAAAACTGCTTTACTAAAAATAGATGCTGTTCTGCATAAGTATTAGATTGGTTCCTGCTATGCCATTTCCTCAGCAGAAAAAAAAAGGAGAGAGAGAGAGAGAGAGAGAGAGAGAGAAGAAAAAGCAATTTTGGTATGTGTTCTGCTTTGCTAATATCCAGAAAATAATTTATAAATTTTTTTAGCACCAATAATTCATGACTTGGAGCAACACACGGAACAAACCGGGAGTTATGTAAAAGCTGACAGTTACAACATCACAATACCAGAGCATTACCTATTATGTAGTTATTATTATGTGGTGACACAAACTACTCCTGTGATACGCACCACAAAATTATATAGGATTTTTGAGTAACTTAATTTTTCTCTATTGAGCAAAATGCAATGACTACAGAAATTACTCCTTTTTACCTTTTGTTATATTTTTGTTAATCCCCTGCAAGATAAGCACATGCCTTTGTCGGCTTTGCATTAAAAAAAACCTGTGAAAACAACAGAAGAAGAGCAGAATTCAATATCCTGATTATTCTGGACGAATGATTAGATAGCAAAATAATTCTGAATTAAAAAACAGTTATGTTTCGTAAACAATTTTTCTCTCCTTGAAGTAGCTTTTATTTGTTTACTTGGTCCTGCCTTAAGCACTATTTTTATCAGCTTGTCATTTATTTCATATAATTACTGCAAAGATTAAAAAATCAGTCAAGATATTGAAAATGGCAAATCAATCTAATTATCCACATTAAATGTTCTTTCCATCAGTTTCCACTACAGAAGAGTATAAACTAGCTGCTATGTATGACTTCTGTTGCAACTTCAGGCAGGATGAATAATTATGTATATATGCCATTTTTTATATTTCTGAACCTGGCTCTTTTACCTCGTAGCGAAAGGGGACAAAGTAACTACTGACAAACGTAACTGTCTTTTAAATACTTCTATAAAGAGTTATTGTGACAATAATGACATTCTTTACATTATATATTGTCTGCAGAATTATCCTACAGTAGATTATAATTTTCCAGACATGGGTCTTGGTGAGAAAAACTGAGTTTTAATGATTGATTTCAATGTTTGCTTTTATTAAATGAGCCGTGTTCAAATATTGTCAGTATAAATAGGCTTATAAAAAAAGAACTTCATTTTCTCATCAAGAATCATGTCTCAGCAGAGGATATCAGTATTGTTGGGTTCTGGTTTTCTCTAAAATAATATTATTAAATATTATATTTTTATTAATTATCATGCTTGATTTTTTCTCAATTATTCCCTAAAATAATGAAGTGTTGATAAGGTTTTAGTCTACAGAAACAGGTGACTATTTAACATGGATTTTCCACTAAAATCCAAACAAACAAATTGTTTAAATTGAGAGCAGATACCCAAAGCATTTAATCAAATCTTTTGACAATTTATAACCAAACCAATCAAAATCATGTTAGAAATTTTCCACTATGAACCAGATAACATTCCTGAGTTTCTTCTCCCTGCATAGCACAATATCCTCCTTCCCTTTGAGGGAACGTTACGTTGTCACAGATGACAAAGAGATGGGAGATGTTTATACAGAAAACTAGTTCAGCAGTCCACAGCTATTTGATGTTTATAGGTATTTCAGAATAGAGAGGAAGCATTCATATACTTAAATTGTTTGCTGGAAGGGAGCACAGGAATGGGAGAGAAACATCTCTTCAGCCTTCAGGTCAGATGACCCTGATGTGCCATTGAGATCTCTGATGGCTCAGGTCAGGTACCCAGCAGGGCACTTGGCAGATCCCTCCTGGCCAGCCCCTGCAGAAATCAAGGTGTGCAGATGCAGGGGATGTACGCTCAGGTCACATCCTGGCACGGAGTCAGGAAGCCTGAAGGTCATCTCTCACAGCCCGAGAGCTGGGCAGGGTTCCCATATCCCACGATGCAGATATGGCCTGAGTTACCCACTTGATTCTTCCTTCTTCTGAGCATACTTCTCTTTGCTAACCAAGGGCTGGATTTTGTTACAATATAAAAGTATGTATCTTTTGATAAAAAGTGATAAGAAGTAAAATCATCCCCATGGAAATTAATCTGATATTACAAGCTGTCTCCAGAAGGGTTTTACCACTGGTAGAGCTTGCTTGAAATACCTAAGTAGATCTTTTGGTCAATCAATTTGTAAAAAATAACAATTTTAGAGTAAAAAGTTTTACAGTAAAAAGCTGACATGACATGTTTGATATAATTCCTTTTGACAAATAATAGAAACTCTTTGAACATGAATTGATTTCCATTGTCACATACAATCTGTTCAGAAGCTCTCTGTCCTTGAAGACAAGAGTCTTAAGAATTCACCATCTGGGTTGAATTAGCTGAATTCATATGGAATAATTCAAGCCATTTACATTAGTCATCTGCTGCAGAAAAATACGTGTATATGTATGAGATATAGATATATATATATACGCTACCAGTGATCCATGTAATTTAGGTGGAGTCCTCATCATGGAGCTGGGCATCGGAACTGACTTCTGATGGGCATTCCAGCATTCAGGGAAGAGGTTTTGGGGTGACAGAGCCCCAAAGCTTCAATGAATGAAAGCGTACAGTCGATTATGAGGAGCCAAAGCCAGCAGCAGTAGTTTTCCAAACAGAGAGAGTTCAATGAGGGCAGAGACAGCTGCTAATCTTTTTCTATTGTTATTAAATTTCTTTTTTAATAAAAACCAAGAAACTGATTATTTGCAGCCAAATACAGGTCTCAGTTAATTTTTTAACTCCCCAGACTAACCTAAGAGCTTTTTTGTCAATCTGGACAGATCTGGAAGAGATTTAGAAGCAAAGTCAATGGACCGTTGAGTATCATCTTCTGCTAAATATGAATTAGTAAACTGGCCCGATATGGAAAATCAGCTTAAAGTAACTTTAACTTCATTTGAACATATCACAGCAGCTTGGGATTATATAACCTTCTTGTCTCCATCAGAAACTTCCTTACGGTGCGTGCACCAACATCTTATATCCAAAAGGTAGTATGAAGGCAGCAATATTCCTGGCATGCTAACCAACAGTGAGAGATAACAACTCTGCTCATGTAATAGGGATTAATCTTCCACTGCAGTAAGGAATGTACCTAAAATATACTAGATTCACAACACAGACAAGCCTAGTACTTGTTAGGGTATACGCACAGGTGGCCAGCCTTGGCAGGCAGCCACACTAACAAATAACATAAGAAATTGTAAGATACTACAGGGAGCAAAAAGGGGGTAATGTATATGTAGACATCTAATTCTGACATGGATACATATAACAAGAAGTAGCAGAAATGGGAAATATGGTTGATAACAAAAGGGGGTCACTAACTGAAAAGAATTGCTGGTGGAGGTAGAAATTACCAGTGCAGCCAAATCACAAATACTGTAAAGTACCAAAATTAGGGACAACAGGAGAGAGTAAATAGGGACAGACTGTTTATTTTGGAATGGGTGAGAGTGGTAGATGGAAGAACTTGAGAAGCAAAAAAGGGATAAAAAGGGAATATAAGCAGAATTGTACCATTTAACTAACTGTTTAGGGCTACCTGTTGGGCAGCCTTCTGTTGATCCCACCTGGAGAAGGCAAATAAATCCATTATTGCTCTGATCATATACGTATCTGACTTTTTCCTGTGGTAAGTGGGGGTACTTGAGGTGTTTTCCTTAAAATTGGTGAGGGAATACATGGAGGGGGTGGACTACTCCAAATAGCTCTGGTATTTAACTTTTAGCAGAATCCATATTCAGAGTTAGGCATCTAGGCTCACAATAAATAGGCTCACAATGGCCAGCAAGCTAAACAAGCCATTCCTAAATGCTCAAAAACATTCAGTCCCTAATGCTAAGCCAAACTCAGTATTCAGTATGGTTGTTATCTGCCAAAATCTTTTGCCACTTACCCGTGCTCAGAGTATCGTCATGGAAGTAGTAATGCCACGCATTTACTCCACCCTGTAATGGTTATATTTGGAGGGGGACACTTGGGGCCGTTCTTTTCCTTAACTGAATCAGACCTACCTCTCCTGCAGCATAATAAGAAATTATATCA